>NC_069502.1:1207404772-1207497272 GCF_027579735.1 Bombina bombina | reverse complement strand
ACTTTACATTTTCAGAATTTTGCCTATGTGGAAAATAAAACCTTTCTTAAAAACTAGGTTTTACTTTAGATTTTGTTTTATTTTTTAAATGTTTGTAAATAATGTTTTAAAATAAAGATAAGTCTGTTGGGGTTTTATTTCTACTGTATATACAAACAGAACTTAATGTTTGTAAGGAGTTCCACAACTTGACTATTTTGAAATAAATATTTTAGTTAATATTTGTTAAAATGTATTTTCTTTAATGTATCCTGGCTACAAAGTAATGAAAAAAAAAGTCACAGTACATAGGCAAATACATATTTTAGTTGGTAGATGTCAGAAGTCCAAAAATGCAGTTTAACTAATTTTTAATGGAGCGGTTGAGTTAATCATCAGAACATTTAACAGAAAATGAATGAGAGGCAGACAGGCTGGGTGTGAAATCTCATCCATGAAGTTGAGTGCTTTGCCTAGATGTCAGAAGGTCAGAGGTTAAATACTAGCGTTATGATTCAGTACCTGTATCAAAGCTCTCATTCTCCAATGACATAATTAGTTACACAACTGCTAAATATGCAAAGCACTCAACAGCTGCCCAAATGATTAAATGCTAATGAATCTAATCATCCATGAAAGCTGTTTGTTGCGAATATTTATTCCCAAGAAGCTGTCATTATAGAACAAGTAATTGTAAGACAAAAAAAAAAACTACAAAGAAAGTAATATCTTAACATCTTCAGTGCTGGTTTGGATTAGAAATCACAGGTGAATTCATCATTTAATGAGTCTCTAAATCATTAGACACAATAAAATGTCTGATAACAAAGGTATCACAACTTCTGCAAAACAATGTTTTCTTATTATACGAATAATTAGATTCAGGCTCCATCATAAAAGTGCAGAATGAAAATGCTTTCGTTTGTTAGACACAGATTATTGCATATATATTTTAAAACATTTCTTCTGAGATGCTGGTACGTGCTATGAGGTTTATGTCCCTTTAACTAATTAACACATTAAAACATCACAGAACTAACGTATGAACTGTGTCACAGCTGTGTGTTGTTGTTTGGGAATAAGTAATGACTGAACCTGATAAAAGAAATAAGGAGCTATAACCTTCACAGAACCATTCAACTCAACACAAGTCTATCACGCATATGAACAAGCACCATAATATGTTACAAATATAATTATACACAGTAGGACATTATGTGGAACAGACAGACCTGGCACACTCACATATGTGCTTCCCATACATTTGGTAGTAGAAGGACACACAGTAGGACGTTATGTGGAACAGACAGACCTGGCACAGTCACCTATGGGCTTCCCATACATTTGGTAGTAGAAGGACACACAGTAGGACGTTATGTGGAACAGACAGACCTGGCACAGTCACCTATGGGCTTCCCATACATTTGGTAGTAGAAGGACACACAGTAGGACGTTATGTGGAACAGACAGACCTGGCACAGTCACCTATGGGCTTCCCATACATTTGGTAGTAGAAGGACACACAGTAGGACGTTATGTGGAACAGACAGACCTGGCACAGTCACCTATGGGCTTCCCGTACATATGGTAGTAGAAGGACATACAGTGGGACATTATGTTGAATAGACAGACAGACCTGGCACACTCACATATGTGCTTCCCATACATATGGTAGTAGAAGGACATACAGTGGGACGTTATGTTGAATAGACAGACAGGCCGGGCACACTCACATATGTGCTTCCCATACATATGGTAGTAGAAGGACATTCAGTAGGATGCTACGTTGAATAGACAAACAGACCTGGCACACTCACATATGTGCTTCCTGTACATATGATAGTAGAAAGACACACAGTAGGACATTGTGTTGAATAGACAGACAGACCTAGTGCACATCTATGGGCTTCCCGTACATATGGTAGTAGAAGGACATGCAGTAGAATGTTATGATGAATAGACAGACAGGCCTGGTATACTCAACTATGGGCTTCCCGTACATATGGTAGTAGAAGGACATGCAGTGGGATGTTGTGTTGAATAGACAGACAGACCTAGTGCACATCTATGGGCTTCCCGTACATATGGTAGTAGAAGGACATGCAGTGGGATGTTACGTTGAATAGATAGACAGACATGGCACAGTCACATTTGTGCTTCCCATATATATGGTAGTAGGACGTTGTGTTGAATAGACAGACAGACCTAGTGCACATCTATGGGCTTTCCGTACATATGGTAGTAGAAGGACATGCAGTGGGACGTTACGTTGAATAGACAGACAGACCTGGCACAGTCACCTATGTGCTTAACATATATATGGTAGTAGAAGGACATGCAGTGGGACGTTATGATGAATAGACAGACAGACCTGGCACACTTACCTATGTGCTTCCCATATATATGGTAGTAGAAAGACATGCAGTGGGACGTTATGATGAATAGACAGACAGACCTGGCACACTTACCTATGTGCTTCCCATATATATGGTAGTAGAAAGACATGCAGTGGGACATTATGATGAATAGACAGACAGACCTGGCACACTTACCTATGGGCTTCCCATACATATGGTAGTAGAAGGACATGTAGTAGGATGTTATGTTGAATAGACAGACAGACCTTAAAAACTCACCTATGGGCTTCCCGTACATATGGTAGTAGAAGGACACACAGTGGGAGGTTATGTAGAGGGCTTCCCGTACATATGGTAGTAGAAGGACACACAGTAGGACTTATAATAAATAGGCAGACAGACCTGGCACACTCACCTATGTGCTTCCCGTACATATGGTAGTAGAAGGACACACAGTAGGACTTATAATAAATAGGCAGACAGACCTGGCACACTCACCTATGTGCTTCCCGTACATATGGTAGTAGAAGGACACACAGTAGGACTTATAATAAATAGGCAGACAGACCTGGCACACTTACCTATGGGCTTCCCATACATATGGTAGTAGAAGGACATGTAGTAGGATGTTATGTTGAATAGACAGACAGACCTTAAAAACTCACCTATGGGCTTCCCGTACATATGGTAGTAGAAGGACACACAGTGGGAGGTTATGTAGAGGGCTTCCCGTACATATGGTAGTAGAAGGACACACAGTAGGACTTATAATAAATAGGCAGACAGACCTGGCACACTCACCTATGTGCTTCCCGTACATATGGTAGTAGAAGGACACACAGTAGGACTTATAATAAATAGGCAGACAGACCTGGCACACTCACCTATGTGCTTCCCGTACATATGGTAGTAGAAGGACACACAGTAGGATGTTTTGTGGAATGGAGATCTGCTGGTCACATTGTACATGGGGCTGATAAGTCTGGCTTTGTCTCCATTGACTCGAGGTCGAGAAGCTTCAATAAACATGTAATAACCTGTTGGAAATAATCAGGAGATAATTATGGGGAAGGCAGCTGTCTATGAAATGTACTAAATGTTTATTGGTGGACAATCTGTTCCTAATGTACAATAATGTGATGGGTTCTCAGTATATTATTATAAAATTACCTCCATTATCTTCTCAATGGAGGTAATTTTTAATGTAATTATTTAAAGAATAACTGAATAATCTTGACACTTTTAAAATAAAATATTACAGCAATAGTAATGTAATAGGAACACATGCAACCATAACAAGAATCTAATTATTTGCAGTGCAACCACATAATTTGTAGTACTTGCATACAATACCTCCAGCTATGGTAAAATGAAACTCCAGTATGTCATTAATGTCCTGATTCAGGCAGGTAATCTGAGGACTGGGAGGTTAAGGTGACATCTGGGTAGCCATGGGGGGTCGGAGTTGTTCACAGATTGTCTGGGAACAAAGGTGTGTGCTGATCCTGGTTAGTTGAGGTTACAAACATGATAGTCGGGGTGCAGAAAGACATTTAAGGGTAGAGTTGGGCATTTTTGAATGTGGTTTAGGAATTCCCCAGTTTCATTTTATGAAACCTAAATATAAAGAGGGCAGGGAATGTGGCTGAAGACGCAAAATAGCAGAACTCCTTAATTGTAACAGTTAACTGTCATGCTCTATTCATTATTCAGATAGAGCCAGCAGTTTTAAACAACTTTCCACTTTACGTCTGTTTTGCAACACTATTTGTAGCTTTGTGATACAATGTTGTAAAACACTGCTGCCATAGAGTACTAGAGCCACGTGCACACTCCTGAGCTTTTATGAACCAACCTAGTTTTAGTCTTCAATAAAAGGAGAACAAAGCAAATTTGATAACAGAAGTAAATCGGAAAGTTGCTGCTCTATCTGAATCATGAAAGTTCAGGGTCAGGATTCAAACAGCTTGGCGCTCAGAGAGCTGGGGCACTGTGTATTGTGTCAGTGAAGACTTTGGGGCCCATTTATCAAGCTCTGTAAGGAGCTTGAGGCCCCGTGTTTCTGGTGAGCCTTCAGACTCGCTAGGAACACAAGTTATGGAGCAGCAGTCTAAAGACCGCTGCTCCATAACCCTGTCCGCCTGCTCTGAGGCAGCGGACAGACATCGCCGGAATTCAACCCGATCGGAATACGATCAGGTTCATTGACACCCTCTGCTAGCAGCCGATTGTCCGCGGATCTGCAGGGGGCGGCGTTGCACCAGCAGCTCACAAGAACTGCTGGTGCAATGCTGAATGCGGAGAGCGTATTGCTCTCTGCATTCAGCGAGGGCTATCGGATCATGTCCGACAGGCTTTTCATAAATAGGGGCCTTTGTGCTATACACGCCACTGCTGACTGGCTGAGAAGGTGGGTGCAAGGGGCACTCGTAGCATATGTGTGTATGCTGCACAAAAGCAGTCATACATTTTACTAGAAGTATATTAGAAACAATGCTTTTATTTCAATTTTAAATGCACCCACGCACATTTAAATTTAGACTTTTATATCCCTTTGAAGTTTAATAAAATGTCCCTTTAGTGCCAGCTAATGGCAAGTTGAGAGCTGATTTAAGTGTCATGGAAATAAAAGTGAATTTGCAGGAGATGTTTGTAAGAAGTTGTATTGGTTGTTGGGCTGTTTTAAGCAGATTTTTCTTAAAATATTGTCAGGCAGGGAGTTAAACATCCTGTGCTTAGGATAATCTGTCTTAGTGGGGCAGATGCAACATATTGTGTCTCCCGGACAGTTAATTACACATAATGGCCTGATCACATGACTTTTTATTTATTATCTGTTGACTTGCATTTTAGCCAATTAGTGTTGTGTTGTGCACAACACACTGGAGTGAGCACAATGTTATCTATATGGGTCACATGAACTTGCACTCCCCTGTTGTGAGAAGCTAATAAAAAAGCATGTGATAAGAGGCTGTCTTTAGTGGCTTAGAAACAGGCAGAAATTTAGAGGTTTAAATGTTATAAAGTTTATTAATATAACAATGTTGGTTGTGCAAAGCTGGGGAATGGGTAGTAAAGGCGTTATCTATCTTCTTACACAATGACAAATTTGGTATTAAATGTCCCTTTAACCCACACTGTGCAGTGATTGGGATAGCTTAGTGTAGAACACAGATTAGTCTTTTAAGAAAAAAGTATTTTTTACTGGGACCACATGAAGAAAACTATCTGTATGCCTGTCTATCTATCCATCTGTCTGTCTATCTATATCTATCGGCTTATGTGTCTGTCTGTCATCTATAAGTATAATAATAAATAATGTGTTTTTTAGTATTTGGAATACTGGAACATAATTCTGTGCTCATTGTATTATTGTATAATGTTTTTTTCATACCAAAAAGTTGAGAAAGATGGAGAATCAGCAACTTGATTTAGAATCACCTGCAGCTATTAATTACTAATGTATATTACAAAAGGATATTGCTATTGGGTACTATAACATAAACATACAAACAACAGAGCTGGAAAATGCTTCCCTCATTGTTGAATCTGGCTGTAAAAAAAGGGCCATCATTACCCACTATCCCCTAATCTCTGCAACATGGCAGAGGGGACTTAAGCCAGTAACAAATAGCAGTGTCCCCTGGTCACACTAACTGTGCTCTGCAGCACGGCAGAGGGGACTTAAGCCAGTAACAAATAGCAGTGTCCCCTGGTCACACTAACTGTGCTCCGCAGCATGGCAGAGGGGTCTTCAGCCAATAACAAATAGCTGTGTCCCCTGTTCACACTAACTGTGCTCTGCAGCATGGCAGAGGGGTCTTCAGCCAATAACAAATAGCCATGTCCCCGGGTCACACTAACTGTGCTCTGCAGCACGGCAGAGGGGTCTTCAGCCAATAACAAATAGCCATGTCCCCGGGTCACACTAACTGTGCTCTGCAGCACGGCAGAGGGGTCTTCAGCCAATAACAAATAGCCATGTCCCCGGGTCACACTAACTGTGCTCTGCAGCACGGCAGAGGGGTCTTCAGCCAATAACAAATAGCCACGTCCCCTGGTCACACTAACTGTGCTCCGCAGCATGGCAGAGGGGTCTTCAGCTAATAACAAATAGCACTGTCCCCTGGTCACACTAACTGTGCTCTGCAGCATGGCAGAGGGGTCTTCAGCTAATAACAAATAGCTGTGTCCGCTGGTCACACTAACTGTGCTCTGCAGCATGGCAGAGGGGTCTTCAGCTAATAACAAATAGCAGTGTCCCCTGGTCACACTAACTGTGCTCTGCAGCATGGCAGAGGGGTCTTCAGCTAATAACAAATAGCCATGTCCCCTGGTCACACTAACTGTGCTCTGCAGCATGGCAGAGGGGTCTTCAGCCAATAACAAATAGCCATGTCCCCTGGTCACACTAACTGTGCTCTGCAGCATGGCAGAGGGGTCTTCAGCCAATAACAAATACCTGTGTCCCCTGGTCACACT
The DNA here is from genome assembly GCF_027579735.1 of Bombina bombina. Classification (NCBI taxonomy): domain Eukaryota; kingdom Metazoa; phylum Chordata; class Amphibia; order Anura; family Bombinatoridae; genus Bombina; species Bombina bombina. Next base: position 1,207,490,454 of record NC_069502.1, on the reverse strand, counting down.
AACTGTGCTCTGCAGCATGGCAGAGGGGTCTTCAGCCAATAACAAATAGCCGTGTCCCCTGGTCACACTAACTGTGCTCCGCAGCATGGCAGAGGGGTCTTCAGCCAATAACAAATAGCAGTGTCCCCTGGTCACACTAACTGTGCTCTGTAGCATGGCAGAGGGGACTTCAGCTAATAACAAATAGCTGTGTCCGCTGGTCACACTAACTGTGCTCCGCAGCATGGCAGAGGGGTCTTCAGCTAATAACAAATAGCTGTGTCCGCTGGTCACACTAACTGCTCTGCAGCATGGCAGAGGGGTCTTCAGCCAGTAACAAATAGCAGTCAGTCCCCTGGTCACACTAACTTTGCTCTGCAGCATGTCAGAGGGGTCTTTATCCAGTAACAAAGTAACAAATAGCAGTGTCCCCTTGTCACACTAACTGTGCTCTGTAGCATGGCAGAGGTGACTTCAGCCAATAACAAATAGCAGTGTTTCCTGGTCACATTAACTGTGTTCTGCAAGGAGGCAGAGGGGTCTTCAGCCAATAACAAATAGCTGTGTCCTCTGGTCACACTAACTGTTCTCTGCAGCACGGCAGAGGGGTCTTCAGCTAATAACAAATAGCCATGTCCACTGATTGCACTAACTGTGCTCTGCAGCATGGCAGAGGGGACGTCAGCCAATAACAAATAGCCACGTCCCCTGGTCACACTAACTGTGCTCTGCAGCATGACAGAGGGGTTCTTCAGCCAATAATAAATATCTGTGTCTCCTGGTCACACTAACTGTGCTCTGCAGCATAGAAGAGGGGTCTTCAGCCAATAACAAATAGCTGTGTCCCCTGGTCACACTAACTGTGCTCTGCAGCATGGCAGAGGTGTCTTCAGCCAATAACAAATAGCCGTGTCCCCTGGTCACACTAACTGTGCTCTGCAGCATGGAAGAGGCGTCTTCAGCCAATAACAAATAGCAGTGTCCCCGGGTCACACTAACTGTGCTCTGCAGCATGGCAGAGGGGTCTTCAGCTAATAACAAATAGCTGTGTCCGCTGGTCACACTAACTGTGCTCCGCAGCATGGCAGAGGGGTCTTCAGCCAATAACAAATAGCAGTGTCCCCTGGTCACACTAACTGTGCTCTGCAGCACGGCTGAGGGGTCTTCAGCTAATAACAAATAGCAGTGTCCCCTGGTCACACTAACTGTGCTCTGCAGCATGGCAGAGGGGTCTTCAGCTAATAACAAATAGCCAAGTCCCCTGGTCACAATATCTGTGATCTGCAGCATGGCAGAGGGGTCTTCAGCCAATAACAAATAGCAGTGTCCCCTGGTCACACTAACTGTGCTCTGCAGCATGGCAGAGGGGTCTTCAGCTAATAACAAATAGCTGTGTCTGCTGGTCACACTAACTGTGCTCCGCAGCATATTAGAGGGGTCTTCAGCCAATAACAAATAGCTGTGTCCCCTGGTCACACTAACTGTGCTCTGCAGCATGGCAGAGGGGACTTCAGCTAATAACAAATAGCCGTTTCCCCTGGTCACACTAACTGTGCTCTGCAGCATGGCAGAGGGGTCTTCAGCCAATAACAAATAGCCGTGTCCCCTGGTCACACTAACTGTGCTCTGCAGCATGGCAGAGGGGTCTTCAGCCAATAACAAATAGCCGTGTCCCCTGGTCACACTAACTGTGTTCTGCAGCATGGCAGAGGGGTCTTCAGCCAATAACAAATAGCTGTGTCCCCTGGTCACACTAACTGTGCTCTGCAGCATGGCAGAGGGGACTTCAGCTAATAACAAATAGCCGTTTCCCCTGGTCACACTAACTGTTCTCTGCAGCATGGCAGAGAGGTCTTCAGCCAATAACAAATAGCAGTGTCCCCTGGTCACACTAACTGTTCTCTGCAGCATGTCAGAGGGGACTTCAGCTAATAACAAATAGCTGTGTCCCCTGGTCACACTAACTGTGCTCTGCAGCATGGCAGAGGGGTCTTCAGCTAATAACATATAGCAGTGTCCCCTGGTCACACTAACTGTGCTCTTCAGCATGGCAGAGGGGTCTTCAGCCAATAACAAATAGCTGTGTCCGCTGGTCACACTAACCGTGCTCCGCAGCATGGCAGAGGGGTCTTCAGCTAATAACAAATAGCCATTTCCCCTGGTCACACTTACTGTGCTCTGCAGCATGGCAGAGGGGTCTTCAGCCAATAACAAATAGCCGTGTCCCCTGGTCACACTAACTGTGTTCTGCAGCATGGCAGAGGGGTCTTCAGCTAATAACAAATAGCTGTGTCCGCTGGTCACACTAACTGTGCTCCGCAGCATGCCAGAGGGGTCTTCAGCCAATAACAAATAGCAGTGTCCCATGGTCACACTAACTGTGCTCTGCAGCACGGCAGAGGGGTCTTCAGCTAATAACAAATTGCTGTGTCCGCTGGTCACACTAACTGTGCTCCGCAGCATGGCAGAGGGGTCTTCAGCCAATAACAAATAGCTGTGTCCCCTGGTCACACTAACTGTGCTCTGCAGCATGGCAGAGGGGACTTCAGCTAATAACAAATAACCGTTTCCCCTGGTCACACTAACTGTTCTCTGCAGCATGGCAGAGAGGTCTTCAGCCAATAACAAATAGCAGTGTCCCCTGGTCACACTAACTGTTCTCTGCAGCATGGCAGAGGGGACTTCAGCTAATAACAAATAGCTGTGTCCCCTGGTCACACTAACTGTGCTCTGCAGCATGGCAGAGGGGTCTTCAGCTAATAACATATAGCAGTGTCCCCTGGTCACACTAACTGTGCTCTTCAGCATGGCAGAGGGGTCTTCAGCCAATAACAAATAGCTGTGTCCGCTGGTCACACTAACCGTGCTCCGCAGCATGGCAGAGGGGTCTTCAGCTAATAACAAATAGCCGTGTCCCCTGGTCACACTAACTGTGCTCCGCAGCATGGCAGAGGGGTCTTCAGCTATTAACAAATAGCCGTGTCCCCTGGTCACACTAACTGTGCTCTGCAGCATGGCAGAGGGGTCTTCAGCCAATAACAAATAGCTGTGTCCGCTGGTCACACTAACTGTGCTCCGCAGCATGGCAGAGGGGTCTTCAGCTAATAACAAATAGCCGTTTCCCCTGGTCACACTTACTGTGCTCTGCAGCATGGCAGAGGGGTCTTCAGCTAATAACAAATAGCCGTTTCCCCTGGTCACACTAACTGTGCTCTGCAGCATGGCAGAGGGGTCTTCAGCTAATAACAAATAGCCGTTTCCCCTGGTCACACTTACTGTGCTCTGCAGCATGGCAGAGGGGCCTTCAGCTAATAACAAATAGCCGTGTCCGCTGGTCACACTAACTGTGCTCCGCAGCATGGCAGAGGGGTCTTCAGCCAATAACAAATAGCCATGTCCCCTGGTCACACTAACTGTGCTCCGCAGAATGGCAGAGGGGTCTTCAGCCAATAACAAATAGCAGTGTCCCCTGGTCACACTAACTGTGCTCCGCAGCATGGCAGAGGGGTCTTCAGCTAATAACAAATAACTGTGTCCGCTGGTCACACTAACTGTGCTCTGCAGCATGGCAGAGGGGTCTTCAGCCAGTAACAAATAGCCGTTTCCCCTGGTCACACTAACTGTGTTCTGCAGCATGGCCAGTACTCTGAGTATTGCATAAAACAGACATAAAACGGCTAATGAAGCGCAGGTTGTAAAATGTAAGAAGTAAACACCCTCCGTGCTCTTTATTGATATTTTATGAACGACGCTCTCACTGTCACATAATAACAGTAAAGTGCTATTTAATGGCATTGCCGGGACAAGACTCTGGACTGCTTGTTGCTTATTAATGGAAATACGGTGGTACACTTTAACTCCTTGCCGTCCAGACTGGGTTAACTATTTTGCTGCCTTAAAGCTCTATGTTTTGTTTAGTTTTTGTCATAACTACAATTTATTGTTTGAAACTTTATTAATAAGGACAGACTAGAGAAATGTTGCATTCTTTATTTCTAAACAAATTCTCTTCTTTTCCCATGTGCTCACAAGAAGTTGCACACCTGAAATATGGTGCTCTATTTGAGGACATAGCTAGTGACTGGAGCATACACATGTATTCTGGCTTCTGATTGGCTCGCAAGGTGTCAATAAAATAAAGATTCTTGATGTTTCCCCGGAGTGTGTTCTTTTTAGTGTGCACTTTGTAGCTAAACTTGCTGCATTATGGTTTGATTCCGTTTTATTTAAAGGGACCGTCTAGTCAAAATAAAACTTTCATGATTCAGATAGGGCATGACATTTGAAACAACTTTCCAATTTACTTTTATTATCAAATGTGCTTTGTTCTCTTGGTATTCTTAGTAGAAAACTAAACCTAGGTAGGCTCATATGCTAATTTCTAAACCTTTGAAGGCCACCTTTTATCTGAATGCATTTGACAGTTTTTCCACAGCTAGAGGGTGTTAGTTCTTGTGTACCATATAGATAACACTGTGCTCATGCACGTGAAGTTACTTAGGAGTCAGCAATCATTGGCTAAAATGCAAGTCTGTCAAACGAACTGAGATAAGAGGGCTGTCTGCAGAGGCTTAGATACAAGGTAAATACAGAGGTAATAAATATATTAATATAACAGTGTTGATTATGCAAAACTGGGGAATGGGTAATGAAGAGATTATCTATCTTTTTAAACAATAACAATTATGGAGTAGACTGTCCCTTTAATACAACTTTTGACCTGAAACAGCATCAAGTCCTTGGTAAAGTGGAGAGTCTAGAATGTAAATTGTGAATGATTATTTATTCTTTAACATGTATCACTGTCCAACTATTTGTTTTGCAAGCACCCTTTACAGATATGGATATTTGTAGCAGCTTTTGTAGTTTTGTACAGCTGTCTTAAAGGGAATTAGTATATAATATATATTTAGCAATATTTTCTTATCTAAAAAACAAAATGCTGTAACAAAAACTTTTATACTTGCAGGCCAGTTACTCTGTAGGAGCATCTGCACCATGTATAGGAATTCAGGATGGCTGGCAACATGTGGGTGCTATAATATTTTCATGAAGCTTGCTTGATAATCCCCCACAAGCCCCTCTGGGTTAACAAGGGTCATGGGAAGGTGATACAGTGACAAAGGAAAAAAAAGTGATATGGGTTACACATAATAATGTGGCTATAATTTATAGTGACATAAATAGCTGCAACATATAATTTGTAGGGTACCCAAAGCTATTATAGTCAGATAATGTATATTGACGTGCCAGGAACAATGGCTGGAGTAAATTACGTCTTCTGCAGGACAGGAAAAGGTCAAACTATTAAAGGGCACATGAGATGTGAATGAAACACATAACAGGATCTGAATATCACTGTCTTCAAGAGATCAAATGTACTGATATAGAATTACATACATTCGAATATTTAAAGAATAGGATCATAAAAATAATTTTTTTGCAAAGCTAGGAGTGTATAGATCTGCTAGATCAGGGTTCTTCATATTACAGATCAGAACCATTACTGGGTCGCAACGCCATGTTTACTGGGTCGTGACTTGTGTGTGTGTGTGCGTGTGTTGTAGGAAAGTGTATGTGTAGTGTGTGTGTTATATGAGAGTGTGCGCTGTATGTGTGTTAAATGAGAGTCTGTATGGTGTGTGTGTGTTGTAGGAAAGTGTATGTGTAGTGTGTGTGTTATATGAGAGTGTGCGCTGTATGTGTGTTAAATGAGAGTGTGTATGGTGTGTGTGTGTTGTAGGAAAGTGTATATGTGGTGTGTGTGTTGTATGAGTGCGTGGTGTATGTGTGGTGTGTGTGTTGTAAGAGTGCGTGGTGTATGTGTGGTGTGTGTGTTGTATGTGTGCGTGGTGTATGTGTGGTGTGTGTGTTGTATGAGTGCGTGGTGTATGTGTGGTGTGTGTGTTGTATGAGTGCTTGGTGTATGTGTGGTGTGTGTGTTGTATGAGTGCGTGGTGTATGTGTGGTGTGTGTGTTGTATGTGTGCGTGGTGTATGTGTGGTGTGTGTGTTGTATGTGTGCGTGGTGTATGTGTGGTGTGTGTGTTGTATGAGTGCGTGGTGTATGTGTGGTGTGTGTGTTGTATGAGTGCGTGGTGTATGTGTGGTGTGTGTGTTGTATGAGTGCGTGGTGTGTGTGTTGTATGAGTGCGTGGTGTATGTGTGGTGTGTGTGTTGTATGTGTGGTGTGTGTGTTGTATGAGTGCGTGGTGTATGTGTGGTGTGTGTGGTGTGTGTGTTGTATGTGTGCGTGGTGTATGTGTGGTGTGTGTGTTGTATGAGTGCGTGGTGTATGTGTGGTGTGTGTGTTGTATGAGTGCGTGGTGTATGTGTGGTGTGTGTGTTGTAAGAGTGCATGTGTTGTATGAGAGTGTATGTGTGATATTACCTTTTATAATACTTTCAAGTTTGACTACAATCAGGAATAAAGTACTCTCACATTGTAGTCACTTTTAAAGCAAAAAAATAGGGCCGTGAAGGTATGTGGTATCATGGCTATCTGCCACTAGTAGGGACTAACACTAGACAAAGAGGAAAACATCAATGAGATGTATACTACAGGTGAAATCAGATTAGACGCTGATAATGAGTTAGATTAATAAGATAGAGCACTTGCACAAGGTGCCCAATACCTGATATTTCACATCAAACACAAAGTGGAAAAAATAAATAAATTGCAAAACGTCGGAAAAATTTCCAGGGCTGATCTGATTTCCCAGTCTGGCCCTGGCTCCAGTGATAATCATGGTGAGTGAATCACAGTTATGACCAAGAGCAGGTATAAAACTTTTGGAATTCTCATTTTTGAAGTGAGTCTTTAAAAGCAAGAAATTAGTTTCACAAGGGGTTTTATTGAGTCTAACCCATTGTCTTTTAAAAATCAACCTAAACAACCTTTATAAAGTAGTAAAAAGACATTAATATACAACCATACGGCTAGATTACGAGTTGTGCGTTAGGGTAAAAAAGCAGCGTTAAGAGGTCCTAACGCTGCTTTTTTAATCCCGCTGGTATTACGAGTCTTGAAGGTTTAGGGGCACCGCACACTTCTTTGGACTTACTGCAAAACGACTTACGTTAACTTCGTAAAAAAAATTTTCTATGAGACTTCCATAGCGCTGATATTACAAGTCTATCCTGGGAGGCCAAAAAGTGAGCGGTACACCCTACCCCGTCAAGATCCCTAACGCATTTAAAAGTCAGTAGTTAAGAGTTTTAAGAGTTAAGAGTTTTATGGTACAACGCCGTAGCATAAAACTCATAACTAAAGTGCTAAAAAGTACACTAACACCCATAAACTACCTATTAACCCCTAAACCGAGACCCTCCCGCATTGCAAATAATAAAATACAAATACAAATATACAAATTTTAACCCCTAATATGCCGCTCCGGACACTGCTGCCACCTATATTATATGTATGAACCCCTAATCTGCTGACCCCAACATCGCCGACACCTACATTATATTTACTAACCCCTAATCTGCCGCCCTCAATGTCGCCGCTACCTACCTACACTTATTAACCCCTAATCTGCCGCCCCCAACGTCGCCGCCACTATAATATACATATTAAACCGCCGCACTCCCACCTCGCAAACATTAGTTAAATATTATTAATATAGAGTAGAGAAATTATTAAAACACTTTATTTAACATATATACTAGAATAGACGAACAAGATCAAATTGGATCAACAGAGAAATGGGTATGTGTCTTCCATTACTCTATATTACACAAATGAATGATCCAAAAGAAAATTTAAAATCAGGCATAAAAATGGGCATGTGTGGTCAGACAGGGGCGTGAGGATACCCACAATTATCAGTATGTGGCATGTAATGTAGGGTGCAGCAAATTCATTCAATGCATACAGGTCTATGCGCTCAAAGGCGTCCTCCTACCTGCGTACTGCTGGGATTGAACCCAGTCAGCTGATTGCTAGCTTAAAGCCTGTATCTTAATCACATACCAAGCACATCAAAGTGAAGAAATATATCATACTGGTATCAAATTGCTTGAGAAAACCGTGCACATCAAAGTGAAGAAATATAACAAACTTGTATCATACTGTTTGTCACTTACATACAAAACTTAAATCTAGAGTCGCTAGTTATTATATTATAGCATACACTATATGTCTAAGCCCAGACATCCACATTGATAATGTTACCAAATTCACTCTCAGTGTATAGTTTCTTACTGAGATAGTTGGTTTAAACAACCATTTAATTAGAGCATTCATTCAAAGTTAGCGTTAGCGAATACTATGCTGGTGTAAGAATTATCTTTCATTCAGTGTAGCGTTATAGATAATAGTTGAGTACTGACGGTTGACTATGTCAAATTAATTAAACTCAGTAACGGCTGCTCAGCGATACCAAAACCGCTACAGATTGTCTATTATTTCATTAATTATGGTGATATAAAGTATCTTAAAAAGCTATTGTTAGTCGAGGGTTCAGGGGCCCCCAAGCTCGTGTCTAGGCCACGTGGTGAGCGTGGGGGGCCCTGAACCCTCGACTAACAATAGCTTTTTAAACAAACCGCTACAGATTGTCTATTATTTCATTAATTATGGTGATATAAAGTATCTTAAAAAGCTATTGTTAGTCGAGGGTTCAGGGGCCCCCAAGCTCGTGTCTAGGCCACGTGGTGAGCGTGGGGGCCCCTGAACCCTCGACTAACAATAGCTTTTTAAGATACTTTATATCACTATAATTAATGAAATAATAGAAAATCTGTAGCGGTTTTGGTACCGCTGAGCAGCCGTTACTGAGTTTAATTAATTTGACATAGTCAACCGTCAGTACTCAACTATTATCTATAACGCTACACTGAATGAAAGATAATTCTTACACCAGCATAGTATTCGCTAACGCTAACTTTGAATGAATGCTCTAATTAAATGGTTGTTTAAACCAACTATCTCAGTAAGAAACTATACACTGAGAGTGAATTTGGTAACATTATCAATGTGGATGTCTGGGCTTAGACATATAGAGGGGTAGTTATCAAGACGTCTACTTTACCTGCCTTTGCCGGTTCAATACGCCCGCCTAAGCTTGCCTACCATCGCCTCCGCGGACCTGCAAAATTTCGCCTAAGTTATAAAAAAAACTCTATCTTAAAACTCTAAACTTATCACTCATCCGATCTCGCTGCTCTTCGGCTTTTTTACAGCTTTCTTGCTAGCCTGTCACTAAGCACCCACACTAAACTACACTGTTCTACCCCCTATACCGGCACCCCCTAAACCGCCACTCCTAGACCCCGCCGCAACTATAATAAATGTATTAACCCCTAAACTGCCGCTCCCGGACACCGCCGCCACCTATTATACCTAGTAACCCCTATCCTGCCCCCCCTATACCGCCGCCCTCTATAATAAAGTTATTAACCCCTATTCTGCTGATCCCGGACCTCGCTGCAACTAAATAAATAGTTTAACCCCTAAACCGCCACTCCAGGACCCCGCCGCAACCTATCTTAAACTTATTAACCCCTAATCTGCCCCCCTACACCATTGCCACCTATAATAAACTTATTAACCCCTAATCTGCTCCCACTACACCGCAGCCACTATAATAAAATTATTAACCCCTAAACCTAAGTCTAACCCTAACCCTAACACCCCCCCCAACTTAAATATTAATTAAATAAATCTAAATAATATTTATCTTATTAACTAAATTAATCCTATTTAAAACTAAATACTTACCTTTAAAATAAACCCGAATATAGCTACAATATAAATAATAATTATATTGTAGCTATTTTAGGATTTATTTTTATTTTACAGGCAACGTTCAATTTATTTTAACTAGGTACACTAGCTATTAAATAGTTATTAACTATTTAATAGCTACCTAGTTAAAATAAAGAGAAATTAACCTGTAAAATAAAAACTAACCTAAGTTACAATTACACCTAACAATACACTATACTTTAATAAATTATTTCTATTTAAAACTAAATACTTACCTGTAAAATAAACCCTAAGATAGATAATAATTACATTGTAGCTATTTTAGGATTTATATTTATTTTACAGGTAACTTTGTATTTATTTTAGCTAGTTAGAATAGTTATTAAATAGTTATTAACTATTTAATAACTACCTAGCTAAAAGAAATCCAAAATTACCTGTAAAATAAATCCTAACCTAAGTTACAATTAAACCTAACACTACACTATCATTAAATTAATTAAATAACTTACCTACAAATAACTACAATTAAAAACAATTAAATAAACTAACTAAAGTACAAAAAATAAAAAAAGCTAAGTTACAAAAAATAAAAAAATAAGTTACAAACATTTAAAAAATATTACAACAATTTTAAGCTACTTACACCTAATCTAAGCCCCCTAATAAAATAACAAAGCCCCCCAAAATAAAAAAAATGCCCTACCCTATTCTAAATTTAAAAAGTTCAAAGCTCTTTTACCTTACCAGCCCTTAAAGGGGCCTTTTGCGGGGCATGCCCCAAAGAATTCTGCTCTTTTGCCTTTAAAAGAAAAATACAACCCCCCCCAACATTAAAACCCACTACCCACATACCCCTAATCTAACCCAAACCCCCCTTAAATAAACCTAACATTACCCCCCTGAAGATCATCCTACCTTGAGTCGTCTTCAGCCAGCCGACCATCGATGGAACCGAAGAGGAGATCCGGAGCGGCGGAAGTCATCATCCAGGCGGCGCTGAATAAGTCTTCCATCCGATGAAGTAATCATCCAGGCGGCGCTGAAGAAATCTTCCTTCCGATAGAAGTCTTCATCCAGGCGGCGTCTTCAATCTTCATCCATCCGGAGCCATCTTCAGACGAGCTGACGCGGAGCCATCCTCTTCTTCCCGACGACTAACGATGAATGGATATTCCTTTAAGGGACGTCATCCAAGATGGCGTCCCTTCAATTCCGATTGGCTGATAGTATTAAGGTAGGAAAAATCTGATTGGCTGATTCAATCAGCCAATCAGATTGAAGTTCAATCCGATTGGCTGATCCAATCAGCCAATCAGATTGAGCTTGCATTCTATTGGCTGATCGGAACAGCCAATAGAATGCGAGCTCAATCTGATTGGCTGATTGGATCAGCCAATCGGATTGAACTTCAATCTGATTGGCTGATTCAATCAGCCAATCAGATTTTTCCTACCTTAATTCCGATTGGCTGATAGAATCCTATCAGCCAATCGGAATTGAAGGGATGCCATCTTGGATGATGTCCCTTAAAGGAATATCCATTCGTCGTTAGTCATCGGGAAGAAGAGGATGGCTCCGCTTCGGCTCGTCTGAAGATGGCTCCGCTCCGCTCCGGATGGATGAAGATTGAAGACGCCGCCTGGATGAAGACTTCTATCGGATGGAAGACTTCTTCAGCGCCGCCTGGATGATGACTTCATCGAATGGAAGACTTATTCAGCGCCGCCTGGATGATGACTTCTGCCGCTCCGGATCTCCTCTTCGATTCCATCGATGGCCGGCTGGCTGAAGACGACTCAAGGTAGGATGATCTTCAGGGGGGTAGTGTTAGGTTTATTTAAGGGGGGTTTGGGTTAGATTAGGGGTATGTGGGTGGTGGGTTTTAATGTTGGGGGGTTGTATTTTTCTTTTACTGGCAAAAGAGCAGAATTCTTTGGGGCATGCCCCGCAAAAGGCCCTTTTAAGGGCTGGTAAGGTAAAAGATCTTTGAACTTTTTTAATTTAGAATAGGGTAGGGCATTTTTTTATTTTGGGGGGCTTTGTTATTTTATTAGGGGGCTTAGATTAGGTGTAAGTAGCTTAAAATTGTTGTAATATTTTTTAAATGTTTTGTAACTTAGCTTTTTTTATTTTTTGTACTTTAGTTAGTTTATTTAATTGTTTTTAATTGTAGTTATTTGTAGGTAATTTATTTAATTAATTTAATGATAGTGTAGTGTTAGGTTTAATTGTAACTTAGGTTAGGATTTATTTTACAGGTAATTTTGTATTTCTTTTAGCTAGGTAGTTATTAAATAGTTAATAACTATTTAATAACTATTCTAACTAGCTAAAATAAATACAAAGTTACCTGTAAAATAAATATAAATCCAAAAATAGCTACAATGTAATTATTAATTATATTGTAGCTATCTTAGGATTTATTTTACAGGTAAGTATTTAGTTTTAAATAGGATTAATGTATTTAAGTATAGTGTAGTGTTAGGTGTAATTGTAACTTAGGTTAGTTTTTATTTTACAGGTTAATTTCTCTTTATTTTAGCTAGGTAGCTATTAAATAGTTAATAACTATTTAATAGCTATTGTACCTAGTTAAAATAAATTGAAATTTGCCTGTAAAATAAAAATAAATCCTAAAATAGCTACAATATAATTATTATTTATATTGTAGCTATATTAGGGTTTATTTTAAAGGTAAGTATTTAGTTTTAAATAGGATTAATTTATTTAATAAGATAAATATTATTTAGATTTATTTAATTAATATTTAAGTTAGGGGGGTGTTAGGGTTAGTGTTAGACTTAGGTTTAGGGGTTAATAATTTTATTACAGTGGCGGCGGTGTAGGGGGGGCAGGATAGGGGTTAATAAACTTATTATAAGTGGCGACGGTGTAGGGGGGGCAGGATAGGGGTTAATAAACTTATCATAGGTGGCGACAGTTTAGGGGGGGCATGATAGGGGTTAATAAACTTATTATAGGTGGCAACGGTGTGGGGGGGCAGATTATTGGTTAATAAGTTTAATATAGGTTGCGGCGGGGTCCAGGAGAGGCGGTTTAGGGGTTAAACTATTTATTTAGTTGCTGCGAGGTCCGGGATCGGCAGGATAGGGGTTAATAACTTTATTATAGATGGCGACGGTATAGGGGGGCAGGATAGGGGTTAATAGGTATCATGTAGGTGGCGGCGGGGTCTGGGAGTGGTGGTTTAGGGGTTAATACATATATTATAGTGGCGGCGGGGACCGGGAGCGGCGGTTTAGGAGTTAACATATTTAGTATAGCTTGCGGTGGGCTCTGGGAACGGCAGTTTAGGGGGTAAACACTTTATTTAGTTGTGGCGGTGTAGGGGGGGACAGATTAGGGGCGTTTAGACTCGGGGTACATGTTAGGGTGTTAGGTGCAGACATATCCCATAGGAATCAATGGGATGTCTGGCAGCAGCGAACATGAACTTTCGCTATGGTCAGACTCCCATTGATTCCTATGGGATCCGCCGCCTCCAGGGCGGCGGTTTGAAAACCAGGTACGCTGGGCCGGAAAAGTGCCGAGCGTACCTGCTAGTTTTTTGATAACTAGCAAAAGTAGTCAGATTGTGCCACACTTGTGTGCGGAACATCTGGAGTGACGTAAGAATCGATCTGTGTCGGACTGAGTCCGGCGGATCAAAGCTTACGTCACAAAATTCTACTTTTGCCAGTATCTAGGGCTTGATAACTAAGGCGAATCAGCCTCGCCTCAAATACGCTGCGGAATTCCAGCGTATTTGAGGTAGACACGTTGATAACTAGAGGCCATAGCGTATGCTATAATATAATAACTAGCGACTCTAGATTTAAGTTTTGTATGTAAGTGTCAAACAGTATGATACAAGTTTGTTATATTTCTTCACTTTGATGTGCACGGTTTGCACAAGCAATTTGATACCAGTATGATATATTTCTTCACTTTGATGTGCCTGGTACGCTTAAACAGTATGATACCAGTATGATATATTTCTTCACTTTGATGTGCTTGGTATGTGATTAAGATACAGGGTTTAAGCTAGCAATCGGCTGACTGGGTTCAATCCCAGCAGTACGCAGGTAGGAGGACGCCTTTGAGCGCATAGACCTGTATGCATTGAATGAATTTGCTGCACCCTACATTACATGCCACATACTGATAATTGTGGGTATCCTCACGCCCCTGTCTGACCACACATGCCCATTTTTATGATTGTTTTTAAATTTTCTTTTGGATCATTCATTTGTGTAATATAGAGTAATGGAAGACACATACCCATTTCTCTCATGATCCAATTTGATCTTGTTCGTCTATTCTAGTATATATGTTAAATAAAGTGTTTTAATAATTTCTCTACTCTATATTATCTACATAGTGTCTAATTCAGCACTAGGCTTTAATGCCTTAAATACTTTATCCCTCCTAACATATCCTTAAATATTATTAACCCCTAATCTGCCGGCCCTAACATTGCCGCCACCTACCTACATTTATTAATCCCTAATCTGCCGCCCCCAACGTCCCCGCCATTATATTAAAGTTATTAACCCCTAAACCTAATGCCCCCTAACTTTAATATAATTAAAATAAATCTAAATAAATATTTACTATCATTAACTAAATTATTCCTATTTAAAACTAAATACTTACCTGTAAAATAAACCCTAAGGCCTAGATTTGGAGTTCGGCGGTAAAAGGGCTGTTAACGCTCCGCGGGTTTTTTTCTGGCCGCACCATAAATTTAACTCTGGTATCGAGAGTTCAAACAAATGCTGCGTTAGGCTCCAAAAAAGGAGCGTAGAGCATATTTACCGCAAATGCAACTCTCGATACCAGAGTTGCTTACGGACGCGGCCGGCATCAAAAACGTGCTCGTGCACGATTCTCCCATAGGAAACAATGGGGCAGTTTGAGCTGAAAAAAAACCTAACACCTGCAAAAAAGCAGCGTTCAGCTCTTAACGCAGCCCCATTGTTTCCTATGGGGAAACACTTCCTACGTCTGCACCTAACACTCTAACATGTACCCCGAGTCTAAACACCCCTAACCTTACACTTATTAACCCCTAATCTGCCGCCCCCGCTATCGCTGACCCCTGCATTACACTTTTAACCCCTAATCTGCCGCTCCGTAAACCGCCGCCACCTACGTTATCCCTATGTACCCCTAATCTGCTGCCCTAACATCGCCGACCCCTATGTTATATTTATTAACCCCTAATCTGCCCCCCACAACGTCGCCGACACCTGCCTACACTTATTAACCCCTAATCTGCCGAGCGGACCTGAGCGCTACTATAATAAAGTTATTAACCCCTAATCCGCCTCACTAACCCTATCATAAATAGTATTAACCCCTAATCTGCCCTCCCTAACATCGCCGACACCTACCTTCAATTATTAACCCCTAATCTGCCGACCGGAGCTCACCGCTATTCTAATAAATGTATTAACCCCTAAAGCTAAGTCTAACCCTAACACTAACACCCCCCTAAGTTAAATATAATTTTTATCTAACGAAATAAATTAACTCTTATTAAATAAATGATTCCTATTTAAAGCTAAATACTTACCTGTAAAATAAATCCTAATATAGCTACAATATAAATTATAATTATATTATAGCTATTTTAGGATTAATATTTATTTTACAGGCAACTTTGTAATTATTTTAACCAGGTACAATAGCTATTAAATAGTTAAGAACTATTTAATAGTTACCTAGTTAAAATAATAACAAAATTTCCTGTAAAATAAATCCTAACCTAAGTTATAATTAAACCTAACACTACCCTATCAATAAAATAATTAAATAAACTACCTACAATTACCTACAATTAACCTAACACTACACTATCAATAAATTAATTAAACACAATTGCTACAAATAAATACAATTAAATAAACTATCTAAAGTACAAAAAATAAAAAAGAACTAAGTTACAGAAAATAATAAAATATTTACAAACATAAGAAAAATATTACAACAATTTTAAACTAATTACACCTACTCTAAGCCCCCTAATAAAATAACAAAGCCCCCCAAAATAAAAAATTCCCTACCCTATTCTAAAATACAAATATTACAAGCTCTTTTACCTTACCAGCCCTGAACAGGGCCCTTTGCGGGGCATGCCCCAAGAATTTCAGCTCTTTTGCCTGTAAAAAAAAACATACAATACCCCCCCCCCAACATTACAACCCACCACCCACATACCCCTAATCTAACCCAAACCCCCCTTAAATAAACCTAACACTACCCCCCTGATGATCTTCCTACCTTGTCTTCACCATGCCAGGTTCACCGATCCGTCCTGGCTCCAAGATCTTCATCCAACCCAAGCGGGGGCTAGACATCCACTGAAGAAGTCCAGAAGAGGGTCCAAAGTCTTCCTCCTATCCGGCAAGAAGAGGACATCCGGACCGGCAAACATCTTCTCCAAGCGGCATCTTCTATCTTCTTCCATCCGATGACGACCGGCTCCATCTTGAAGACCTCCAGCGCGGATCCATCCTCTTCTTCCGACGACTAGACGACGAATGACGGTTCCTTTAAGGGACGTCATCCAAGATGGCGTCCCTCGAATTCCGATTGGCTGATAGGATTCTATCAGCCAATCGGAATTAAGGTAGGAATTTTCTGATTGGCTGATGGAATCAGCCAATCAGAATATAGTTCAATCCGATTGGCTGATCCAATCAGCCAATCAGATTGAGCTCGCATTCTATTGGCTGATCGGAACAGCCAATAGAATGCGAGCTCAATCTGATTGGCTGATTGGATCAGCCAATCGGATTGAACTATATTCTGATTGGCTGATTCCATCAGCCAATCAGAAAATTCCTACCTTAATTCCGATTGGCTGATAGAATCCTATCAGCCAATCGGAATTCGAGGGACGCCATCTTGGATGACGTCCCTTAAAGGAACCGTCATTCGTCGTCTAGTCGTCGGAAGAAGAGGATGGATCCGCGCTGGAGGTCTTCAAGATGGAGCCGGTCGTCATCGGATGGAAGAAGATAGAAGATGCCGCTTGGAGAAGATGTTTGCCGGTCCGGATGTCCTCTTCTTGCCGGATAGGAGGAAGACTTTGGACCCTCTTCTGGACTTCTTCAGTGGATGTCTAGCCCCCGCTTGGGTTGGATGAAGATCTTGGAGCCAGGACGGATCGGTGAACCTGGCATGGTGAAGACAAGGTAGGAAGATCATCAGGGGGGTAGTGTTAGGTTTATTTAAGGGGGGTTTGGGTTAGATTAGGGGTATGTGGGTGGTGGGTTGTAATGTTGGGGGGGGGGTATTGTATGTTTTTTTTTACAGGCAAAAGAGCTGAAATTCTTGGGGCATGCCCCGCAAAGGGCCCTGTTCAGGGCTGGTAAGGTAAAAGAGCTTGTAATATTTGTATTTTAGAATAGGGTAGGGAATTTTTTATTTTGGGGGGCTTTGTTATTTTATTAGGGGGCTTAGAGTAGGTGTAATTAGTTTAAAATTGTTGTAATATTTTTCTTATGTTTGTAAATATTTTATTATTTTCTGTAACTTAGTTCTTTTTTATTTTTTGTACTTTAGATAGTTTATTTAATTGTATTTATTTGTAGCAATTGTGTTTAATTAATTTATTGATAGTGTAGTGTTAGGTTAATTGTAGGTAATTGTAGGTAGTTTATTTAATTATTTTATTGATAGGGTAGTGTTAGGTTTAATTATAACTTAGGTTAGGATTTATTTTACAGGTAAATTTGTTATTATTTTAACTAGGTAACTATTAAATAGTTCTTAACTATTTAATAGCTATTGTACCTGGTTAAAATAATTACAAAGTTGCCTGTAAAATAAATATTAATCCTAAAATAGCTATAATATAATTATAATTTATATTGTAGCTATATTAGGATTTATTTTACAGGTAAGTATTTAGCTTTAAATAGGAATTATTTATTTAATAAGAGTTAATTTATTTCGTTAGATAAAAATTATATTTAACTTAGGGGGGTGTTAGTGTTAGGGTTAGACTTAGCTTTAGGGGTTAATACATTTATTAGAATAGCGGTGAGCTCCGGTCGGCAGATTAGGGGTTAATAATTGAAGGTAGGTGTCGGCGATGTTAGGGAGGGCAGATTAGGGGTTAATACTATTTATGATAGGGTTAGTGAGGCGGATTAGGGGTTAATAACTTTATTATAGTAGCGCTCAGGTCCGCTCGGCAGATTAGGGGTTAATAAGTGTAGGTAGGTGTCGGCGACGTTGAGGGGGGCAGATTAGGGGTTAATAAATATAACATAGGGGTCGGCGATGTTAGGGGTAGCAGATTAGGGGTACATAGGGATAACGTAGGTGGCGGCGATTTGCGGTCGGAAGATTAGGGGTTAATTATTTTAAGTAGCTTGCGGCGACGTTGTGGGGGGCAAGTTAGGGGTTAATAAATATAATATAGGGGTCGGCGGTGTTAGGGGCAGCAGATTAGGGGTACATAAGTATAACGTAGGTGGCGGTCGGCAGATTAGGGGTTAAAAATTTTAATCGAGTGGCGGCGGTGTGGGGGGACCTCGGTTTAGGGGTACATAGGTAGTTTATGGGTGTTAGTGTACTTTAGGGTACAGTAGTTAAGAGCTTTATAAACCGGCGTTAGCCAGAAAGCTCTTAACTCCTGCTATTTTCAGGCGGCTGGAATCTTGTCGTTAGAGCTCTAACGCTCACTGCAGAAACGACTCTAAATACCGGCGTTAGGAAGATCCCATTGAAAAGATAGGCTACGCAAATGGCGTAGGGGGATCTGCGGTATGGAAAAGTCGCGGCTGAAAAGTGAGCGTTAGACCCTTTAATCACTGACTCCAAATACCAGCGGGCGGCCAAAACCAGCGTTAGGAGCCTCTAACGCTGGTTTTGACGGCTACCGCCGAACTCTAAATCTAGGCCTAAGATAGCTACAATACAACTAATAGTTACATTGTAGCAAGATTAGGATTTATTTTTATTTTACAGGCAAGTTTGTATTTATTTTAACTAGGTAGAAACGTTATTAAATAGTTATTAACTACTTAGTTAAAATAAATACAAATTTACCTGTAAAATAAAACCTAACCTAAGTTACACTAACACCTAACACTACACTATAATTAAATAAATTACCTAAATTAAATACAATTACCTACATTAAATTAGCTAAAGTACAAAAAAAACAAACACTAAATAACAGAAAATAATAAACAAATTAGAGAAATTACTAATTACACCTAATCTAATAGCCCTATTAAAATAAAAAAGCCCCCCCCCCCAAAATAAAAAAACCCTGGCCTAAACTAAACTAAACTACCCATAGCCCTTAAAAGGGCCTTTTGCGGGGCATTGCCCCAAAGTAATTAGCTCTTTTACCTGTAAAAAAAACAACCCCTCCAACAGTAAAACCCACCCCCCACACAACCAACCCCCCAAATAAAATACTAGCTAAAAAAAACTAAGCTCCCCATTGCCCTGAAAATGGCATTTGGATGGGCATTGGCCTTAAAAGGACAGTTATCTGTTTTGCCGCCCAAACCCTAATCTAAAAAATAAAACCCACCCAATACACCTTTAAAAAAAACCTAACACTCTTCATCCAAGCCAGGCAGAAGTGATCCTCCAGACGGGCAGAAGTCTTCATTCAAGCTGGGCAGAAGTGGTCCTCCAGACGGGCAGAAGTCTTCATCCAGACGGCATCTTCTATCTTCATCCATCCGGCGCGGAGCGGGTCCATCTTCAAGACATCCGACGCGGAGCATCCTCTTCATCTGACGACTAAAACAGAATGAAGGTACCTTTAAGTGACGTCATCCAAGATGGCGTCCCTTAGATTCCGATTGGCTGATAGAATTCTATCAGCCAATCGGAATTAAGGTATAAAAAATCTTATTGGCTGATGCAATCAGCCAATAGGATTGAAGTTTAATCCTATTGGCTGATGCAATCAGCAAATAGGATTGAAGTTCAATCCTATTGGCTGTTCCAATCAGCCAATAGAATGCGAGCTCAATCCTATTGGCTGATTGCATCAGCCAATTGGATTTTTTCTACCTTAATTCCTAAGGACCACTTCTGCTCGGCTTGGATGAAGACTTCTGCCCGTCTGGAGGACCACTTCGCCCGGCTTGGATGAAGACGTCTCCCAGTAAGTCAATCTTTAGGGGGTTAGTGTTAGGTTTTAAGGGTGTATTGGGTGTGTTTTATTTTTTAGATTAGGGTTTGGGCGGCAAAAGAGCAAACTGCCCTTTTAAGGGCAATGCCCATCCAAATGCCATTTTCAGGGCAATGGGGAGCTTAGTTTTTTTTTAGCTAGTATTTTATTTGGGGGGTTGGTTGTGTGGGTGGCTGGTTTTACTGTTGGGGGGGTTGTTTGTATTTTTTTTACAGGTAAAAGAGCTGATTACTTTGGGGCAATGCCCTGCAAAAGGCCCTTTTAAGGGCTATTGGTAGTTTAGTTTAGGCTAGGGTTTTTTTTTATTTTGGGGTGGGCTTTTTTATTTTAATAGGGCTATTAGATTAGGTGTAATTAGTTTAAATTTCTGTAATTTGTTTATTATTTTCTGTAATTTAGTGTTTTGTTTTTTTTGTACTTTAGATAATTTAATTAAATGTAGGTAATGGTATTTAATGTAGTTAATTTATTTAATTATAGTGTAGTGTTAGGTGTTAGTGTAACTTAGGTTAGGTTTTATTTTACATGTAAATTTGTCTTTATTTTAACTAGGTAGTTATTAAATAGTTAATAACTATTTAATAACTATTCTACCTAGTTAAAATAAATACAAACTTGCCTGTAAAATAAAAATAAACCCTAAGATAGATACAATGTAACTATTAGTTATATTGTAGCTATCTTAGGGTTTATTTTATAGTTAAGTATTTAGTGTAAAATAGGAATAATTTAGTTAATGATAGTAATTTTATTTAGATTTATTTTAATTATATTTAAGTTAGGGGGTGTTAGGTTTAGGTATAGACTTAGGTTTAGGGGTTAATAACTTTAATATAGTAGCGGCGACGTTGGGGGCGGCAGATTAGGGGTTAATAAGTGTAGGTAGGTGGCGGCAACATTGGGGGCGGCAGATTAGGGGTTAATTAATATAATATAGGTGTCGGAGATGTTGGGGGCAGCAGATTAGGGGTTCATAAGTATAATGTAGGTGGCGGCGGTGTCCAGAGCGGCAGATTAGGGGTTAATAAATATAATATAGGTGTCAGCGATGTTGGGAACGGCAGATTAGGGCTTAATAAGTATAAGATTAGGGTTGTTTAGACTCGGGGTTCATGTTAGGCTGTTAGGTGTAAACATAAATTTTATTTCCCCATAGGAATCAATTGGGCTGCGTTAGTGAGTTTTACACTGCTTTTTTGCAGGTGTTAGACTTTTTTTCAGCTGGCTCTCCCCGTTGATTCCTGTGGGGAAATCGTGCACGAGTACGTTAAACCAGCTCACCACTGACTTAAGCAGCGCTGGTATTGGAGTGCGGTAATGAGCAAAATTTTGCTCAACGCTCACTTTTAACGACGGGTTTCTGAAAACTCGTAATACCAGTGCTGCAGGTAAGTGAGCGGTGAGGGAAAACTGCTTGTTAGCCCCGCATAGCCTCTAACGCAAAACTCGTAATCTAGGTGATAGTGTGGCTGATCAATTTTACCCTCTGATACAGATTATAACGCTCATTATTAGTCATTACCTTCTTCTGTGTCGCTGCTGTCTCTAGTGGGTCCGGTATTCGCCGTTCTTTTGGGATGCTGTGTCTTTGCATTTTGACGAGTCCAATCAAAGTTGTCCATCACATCCTGCAAAAACCCACATATCTTCTCATCCTCAAACCGACATGTGTTATCTATAAATATAGAGACAACGTTAGAGATTTTGTAAAAATGATATCTTGTCTTCATTACGTAGTCTATGGAAGAAAATATCCAATCTGCAAAACAGATTCAGTATTTACACATAATAAGTTCTGTATGAATGAGACTGGGAGTACTAATCAATATTTGTAAAGATAGAAAGGATGGATACATATGCAATAACAAGAATCAAGTTATACTTAAAGGGACAGTCTAGTCAAAATTAAACTTTCATGATTCAGATAGGGCTTGCAATTTTAAACAACTTTCCAATTTACTTTTATCATCAAATTTGCTTTATTCTCTTGGCATTCTTTGTTGAAAGCTAAACCTAGGTAGGCTCATATGCTAATTTCTAAGCCCCTGAAGGCCACCTCTTACCTCAGTGCATTTTGACAGTTTTTCGCAGCTAGACAGCGCTAGTTCTGTTGTTTTCATATATATATATATATATATATACCATTGTGCTCACTTCTGTGGAGTTATTTATGGGTCAGCACTGATTGGCTAAAATGCAAGTCTGTCAAAGGAACTGACATAAGGGGGCAGTCTACTGAGGCTTAGATACAAAGTAATTACAGAGGTAACAAGTATATTAATATAACCATGTTGGTTATGCAAAACTGGGGAATGGTTAATAAAGGGATTATCTATCATTTTAAACCAGAAAAATTCTGTAGTAGACTGTCCCTTTAACTATTAAGATGTTACTCAAAACATAACAACTCTTGAGGACAATAAATGTTTCAATGCATATTAGGCAACTTGTGCTGTCTTGCGGTACATTACATACCAGCCACATGAGAAAACTTCTTGAACACATTTAACACTGTGTTTACTGCAATTGTTTTTAAAGACCAAACATACCCTACCACAATCTCTTTTTGGAGACAACAATTTATACTGTTTTCTCTCAATAAATCTCCAAATGAGGTTGGATAAATCAGCTGTGATTGTCAAATCTACAATATATTTTGAAGAAAGGCACAGCACTTATATTATATAATCCACTTACTGTTCCATCAGCATCACACAAAGCTTAATAAAATATACTGTGGTTTTATACTTGATTATTTTTTCTTTTGGTTTTTCACTACAATTAAATACTATTTTGTGGTGTATTTCTATTCTGTGTCTGATACTGCAGAAATCATTTTTATCAATATACCGTATGGGATTTAGCATAAAGAAGCAAGTCGCAGGCAGATCGATAGCCTGAAACTATGTCCATCAAACAGTTTTTCGGAGAACACAAGTTTTTTTTATGAGAGAGAGACTGATTTACTTCTGGTCTATGAGCACAAGGCCACCAGATCCCTGTAAAACACAGGGAGATAAAACTCTCTGCTGGCGCAGATAAAGCACAACTGTGCCAGGACACCAACATGACCAGCCCTTGACCTCTGCAGATATGAACTTTATCTGATCGGATTAAAAATGTAGCATGAATCTGTGAGCAGTAACACATTTGTTTTAATATTGTTCTAGAACAGAAATCATGATACATATTTTTGTTTGTCATTTTTTAATGTTAGCTGGAAAATTAACCCAGCTGTAGTTAAAAGGATACTGAACCCATTTTTTTCCTTTCATGATTCAGATAAAACAGCAATTTTAGGCATCTTTCTATTTTACTCCTATTATCAATTTTTCTTCATTCTCTTGGTATCTATTTGAAAAAGAAGGAATGTAAGCTTATGAGCCAGTCCATTTTTGGTTCAGAACCCTGGATAGCGCTTGATAATTGGTGGCTGTGTTTAGCTACCAATCAGCAAGTGATACCCAGGTGCTGAACCAAAGATTCGCCGGCTCGTATGCTTTCATTCATGCTTTTTTAAATATAGATACCAAGAGCACAAAGACAATTTGATAATAGGAGTAAATTAGAATGATGCTCTATATGAATCATGAAAGAAAGAAAAAAATTGGATTCAGCATCCCTTTAAACCTGCAAGTAGTTGAGAAATGTTCTAGTGCATGATTTAGTTTAACTAAGCTGTTACATTGTAACTTTTCAGTAGTAAATCATGACTGTTCTATTAGGCACCTAACAAACAGGGCTGGCCTATTGTCTCCACTTCATTTATTCCTAACTAGATAGAGAAAGCAATGACCATCCCACTATTGAAGTGCAGAGTTTGCTCTGCGATTAATGAGCAGTCAGTTGCTTGAACAGAGATCTTATGAGACGGCTATATCCTCTAGCAACTGAACTGCTGGTGGCAACACAAAATGATGGGGCATTTAATGTCAATGGATTTTTGTTCTGCAGCAAACAATACTTATTATGTAGAGATATTGGCTTTTTGTTTCAGTGTGCTAATACTACTGTAGTAGAATAGACATGTCTTACTTGGTGTATAAGTCAATGTCACAACCAATACTAATACTGAGTGGTCCTCTTCCTTTAATGCCCTTGAGTTAGAGTTAACGTTCTATAAATGTTCCTGGAGGGAGGGACTCTCCTATTCTCTTATTTTAGCTTTGTCTAAACATTTATTGCCTTCATAGAGTGTATACAATGTAACCTTGTTTCAGCATCTATTGTTTATGCGAGGGAATGGGGTATTTGCCTTAAGAGACTTACAGATTCCTGTATTTTTAAAATGTATTTTAAAGGGACGCTGAAGTCACAAATAAACTTTTAAGATCAAGAAGTGCATAGAACTTTTTTTAAATACATTTTATTATGAAATTTTCCTTGTTTTCTTGATCATCATTGATAAAAAGCATAGAGAGGTATACTTAGTGTGCATGTGACGTAACCACAATATGTATACCATTGCTACAGACAATGTTACAAACACTGCTACCATAAAGTATAGTCTTACGACACATACACACTCCTGAGAATACCTCAGTATGCTCTAATGAAAGGAACTAAGAAAAGAGATGAAAAGAAATAGGTAAATGTAACCAATCTTTGTTTAAAACCAATATTTGAAGCAAAAGGTGAGTGAGTTTGAAGATCCCTACCCAGAATCCTCTATTCTCATAGGAAACATCTGTAGTTCATGCTTCCTGCACTATACAATGATCTGTTGTGTGCTATTATAATCACAGTAACGTTGTTCTTCATCACAGAAGCGCAAAATCACACTAACACCTAGATTATGAGTGGCGCGCTAACTGTAGCACAAGAGCAATATGTTTTTTTTAGGCTTCCTAGAGCATTTTTAGCCTCTCTAGCCTCACCAATCCTAATGTTCTTACATTTAATAACATAAGGACTGGGAGCCTAAAAACACCATATCGCTCTTGTGCTACAGTTAGCGCGCCACTCGTAATCTAGGCGTAAGTGCGGTAATTACATGAAAATGTAATAATTGTTAATAATAGCAAACTTTAAACCTAAAACAAATAATATATTGCTCAATATTACTCCGAGTGAGGCACACAGTGCTTTATAATCGCATATTCGCTAGAGGTGGGGAATGGTCTGCTACATGTATTACAGTTGTTATGTGTATATAATGCGCACCTGTGTGTTACTTTCATTTAGCGCAATCTGTTACCTGCGCCGTGGCGTGTGCAGGATTATTAGCACTACAGAGAAACAGACAACATATTGTTATATCCTTTTTACACTCAATGTAATTTGCAAAGATGACTTTTATGCTGAATATACATTTTGTTAAAGTGAATGTAAAGTCAGCCTCTTCTCTAAACACCTGTGTAACAGTTGTCAAAAAAAACCTTGAGTTTCATTCATCAAATTCTACCTTTTTTATTCGTTACCTTTATTTTCATTATTTTATCCTTGTTTTCGCTGAAATCAACCTCCTCCCGGCATTCGCGCTCCGTTCCTCTATTTTTTGATCGACGTCTTGATAGCCAATAACGGCTCTAACCACAGGGGGACCCACCCCATTACCATGACGTAATACGTCATCATTGCGCATGCGTTTGCGCACAATGTTATACGGAG
The DNA here is from genome assembly GCF_027579735.1 of Bombina bombina. Taxonomy (NCBI): domain Eukaryota; kingdom Metazoa; phylum Chordata; class Amphibia; order Anura; family Bombinatoridae; genus Bombina; species Bombina bombina. Next base: position 1,207,464,977 of record NC_069502.1, on the reverse strand, counting down.
TCCTGTCATTTCAATTGAAAAAAATACACGGGAGCGCGCAGTGCCGATACGTAAACAGCGGGTGGGACCGCTGTTTACGTAATATGAGGAAGAATAAGCAAACAGAGAGTGGGAGGAGCGGGTAAGTGAATGATCGATAATTGTTATATAAAATAACATTGAAATAATACATTTTATTAAAAACGGATTGTGGCGGTATGCTTTATCGTATGATTCTCTACAACAATATATTATACAATCTGGAAAAATTTACATTCACTTTAAGTAAACTGACTAAATATAACTGGAATTTATCTATTGTATTCTTCATGTTCCATCTTTATTTTATGTCATCTATTGGATAATATTTTGCTGTCCTTTTGGTGCACTGAAGAGTTTTTAATTTGATGGTATAACTAACTGTTTTAAAATATGTTGTGTCCAATTGCATAAACTTTAATTGCTCGGATTTACTTCATTTTCTTGGTACCGTTGTTGTTAAAGAACATATACACATATGCTCAGGAGCGTGCACGTGTATTGGGAACCATTTGGCAGAAGTACTTCCAAATAAGTATAACATTTTATTCATCAGACATTGTTATGGTTTCACAATTTTTTTTTAAAAATATAATTGTTTTTTTTTTTTGGGAAAAAGCTATATTGTTCATTATTTTATTGATTTCTCCATTTTGTAAATTAGTAGAAATATATAAAACCATATTTTTTTCCCCAAACATTTTGGCATGAATGTTTAGAATCCTTGGCATTGAATAAGAGTTAAAGTAGATAACTAATATACATTTTATAATGGGAAATATAAATTCAGGTGTCTCTATTCAACACTGATTGACCTTTTCTGAGTGTCCAGGAACATCTGCCAGGTCTGGAATGAATAAAACCTTCCTGGAGGAGGATGTAGAATGTAAGAATATTGATTAACCTCTAACATAACTGCAAATAGAAAAATGACCTCTTTTTATCCAGATGCCCATGTAATGCACTTCTGTAATCCAAAGTCATTTTTATTTTTTATAATTTCATATATTGGGGCTTTCTCATGAAACTGGGAGTCTTGCCATGTTAAATTACTTGCAAACATAATGTGGTATCAATAATTTTATTTCATCTTTTTTTACTAATGAATGATGCAGATATTGTCGTAAAACACATTTTTTTTTCTCCCATTGACATATAAGGGATTATGTAACTTTGCTTTGTAGCTGTATGAGCTGATGAGATCATCAACTTAGTGGAAGAAGAAAATCCATTTTCCCAAATGATACCAAGAGAAACATATACATTTGATTTAAAAGTAAACTGGACAATGTGCTATGTCATGGTCTTGTATAATACAATGCTTTATCTGAATCATATATATTTAATTCTGACTTAAATGCCCCTATAGTGCAGTTTTCTGTGATATATACTATGTTGCCTAAAAGCATTGATGTATTGTGATGTATGATCTGACCAGCAGCTATTAAACAACTACCTCATTTACACTGCAAGCTCTCACTAGTCTGTGTATCATTCCCTATGCTATAGTTATACATTCTTTGTACAGAGCTGCAGATACTGTCAGTGCACAGTACTGAGTACAATGTGGAACCATAACAGCATTCAGTAAGTGTGGCTTTTGATTTACTATCCACTACAATTTCTTTTAATATGTCTGTAACGTTGAACGTGCCTTTTTTTCTCTAACATAGCTTTACAAATGTCTTTTTAGCCAGTTAAGTTATTTTAATACATATATGGAAAGGTTAATACTACAAGAGATTCATGTCAGACACGCTGTGCATTGGTTGGGCATTTAAGCATTGCTCCGATCGCATTTTCTGACACAGGATAATATTAGACAGAGCAGTTTGAGTTTTAGAGGTTTAGCTTTATAGGAATTTAGCGCAACTGTGAGCTTTCCTGACAAGATCTGGGGACAGATGAGTCCTTATACTAGCCAGGTCAGAGGTCATGCAATGTCCCACAGGGGCACCACAGAATTTAGTGGCAATCGTTAGTTGTACTCACCAGAGGGATTCGGATAGATAATCGCTGTAAGGAAGAAGAAAAAAATAGATTCACTATTTATACATCTCATATTAAGTCAATAAATCACAACAACTTGACTGGAGAAAGAGCAAAATACATATTATGGAAACATTGATAATTCAAATAAAGAGCGTTCTTAAAGGGATAGTGGACCAAACATTTTTTTCTGTAAGTTTGTAAACTTTACATTCTTGCTTTTTCAAATAAAGATACCAAGAGAACAAAGAAAAATTGATAATAGGAGTAAATTAGAAAGTTGTTTAAAATTGCTGCTCTTTCTGAATCACGAAAGAACAAAATTGGGTTCAGTAATGTGAAGAGAATAAAAATACAGATTTGTTTATAAATATTCTATAAAAAATAAGCAATAAATTAAGCAATAAATGTGTTATATGTTATAGATAACTGATAGCTCCAGGATCCTCAAAGTAACAACAGATTTAAATTTGTAAGAACCCATTGCCGGGATTGTTTTCAATTCTAGGTATCCACCTGGCATTTAATCACAAATAGCTGATAATATATTCATTATGGGTCAATAAAAATCCTTTTGAAAAATGTATCTAATGATTTTCATCAAAAAAACCCAATAAAGTCTATTTTTTTTGTAAATCGTTTGGCATCTGCAAACACATACCAAATTACAGTCACATCAGCCTGAAACACTGACCGGAAAACAGTGCCTAACTGGCACAACGTGTTTGTAGCTCTTGCACACCCGCCTTAATGAAAAATAGTCCCTCCTATTGGTTGATTTAAATATGAATTATCCAATACAAATGGTTATTAACCCTAGTATTTATATAGGCTGGGTTACATTTTCAGATACAACCAATAGGATCAATGATAATTTCTACTGGATTATTTGAATTAAACCAGCCAATAGTAATACAATAACTCCTGGAACACCTCTATAGAACCCTGAAAACTCAGGTTAATAGGCAGAACATTATGAGAGTTCAAAAATATATTAGTGTGGCACTATGCTAATTTTATAGGGCCTAACCTGGTGCTACTCCCTTCATAACAAAAACTATTGTCTCGGCAGTAAAAGGAGACAGCAACCTAGATAGCGGCCTAGATTTGGAGTTCGGCGGTAAAAGGGCTGTTAACGCTCCGCGGGCTTTTTTCTGGCCGCACCATAAATTTAACTCTGGTATCGAGAGTTCAAACAAATGCTGCGTTAGGCTCCAAAAAAGGAGCGTAGAGCATTTTTACCGCAAATGCAACTCTCGATACCAGAGTTGCTTACGGACGCGGCCGGCCTCAAAAACGTGCTCGTGCACGATTCTCCCATAGGAAACAATGGGGCTGTTTGAGCTGAAAAAAAACCTAACACCTGCAAAAAAGCAGCGTTCAGCTCCTAACGCAGCCCCATTGTTTCCTATGGGGAAACACTTCCTACGTCTGCACCTAACACCTTAACATGTACCCCGAGTCTAAACACCCCTAACCTTACACTTATTAACCCCTAATCTGCCGCCCCCGCTATCGCTGACCCCTGCATATTTTTTTTAACCCCTAATCTGCCGCTCCGTAAACCGCCGCCACCTACGTTATCCCTATGTACCCCTAATCTGCTGCCCTAACACCGCCGACCCCTATATTATATTTATTAACCCCTAACCTGCCCCCCACAACGTCGCCGACACCTGCCTACACTTATTAACCCCTAATCTGCCGAGCGGACCTGAGCGCTACTATAATAAAGTTATTAACCCCTAATCCGCCTCACTAACCCTATCATAAATAGTATTAACCCCTAATCTGCCCTCCCTAACATCGCCGACACCTACCTTCAATTATTAACCCCTAATCTGCCGAGCGGACCTCACCGCTATTCTAATAAATGTATTAACCCCTAAAGCTAAGTCTAACCCTAACACTAACACCTCCCTAAGTTAAATATAATATTTATTTAACGAAATAAATTAACTCTTATTAAATAACTTATTCCTATTTAAAGCTAAATACTTACCTGTAAAATAAATCCTAATATAGCTACAATATAAATTATAATTATATTATAGCTATTTTAGGATTAATATTTATTTTACAGGCAACTTGGTAAATATTTTAACCAGGTACAATAGCTATTTAATAGTTACCTAGTTAAAATAATAACAAATTTACCTGTAAAATAAATCCTAACCTAAGTTATAATTAAACCTAACACTACCCTATCAATAAAATAATTAAATAAACTACCTACAATTACCTACAATTAACCTAACACTACACTATCAATAAATTAATTAAACACAATTCCTACAAATAACTACAATTAAATAAACTAGCTAAAGTACAAAAAATAAAAAAGAACTAAGTTACAGAAAATAAAAAAATATTTACAAACATAAGAAAAATATTACAACAATTTTAAACTAATTACACCTACTCTAAGCCCCCTAATAAAATAACAAAGCCCCCCAAAATAAAAAATTCCCTACCCTATTCTAAATTAAAAAAGTTACAAGCTCTTTTACCTTACCAGCCCTGAACAGGGCCCTTTGCGGGGCATGCCCCAAGAATTTCAGCTCTTTTGCCTGTAAAAAAAAACATACAATACCCCCCCCCCAACATTACAACCCACCACCCACATACCCCTAATCTAACCCAAACCCCCCTTAAATAAACCTAACACTAAGCCCCTGAAGATCTTCCTACCTTGTCTTCACCATCCAGGTATCACCGATCCGTCCTGGCTCCAAGATCTTCATCCAACCCAAGCGGGGGTTGGCGATCCATAATCCGGTCCAGAAGAGGCTCCAAAGTCTTCCTCCTATCCGGCAAGAAGAGGACATCCGGACCGGCAAACATCTTCTCCAAGCGGCATCTTCGATCTTCTTCCATCCGGAGCGAAGCGGCAGGATCCTGAAGACCTCCAGCGCGGAACATCCATCCGGACCGACGACTGAACGACGAATGACTGTTCCTTTAAGGGACGTCATCCAAGATGGCGTCCCTCGAATTCCGATTGGCTGATAGGATTCTATCAGCCAATCGGAATTAAGGTAGGAATTTTCTGATTGGCTGATGGAATCAGCCAATCAGAATCAAGTTCAATCCGATTGGCTGATCCAATCAGCCAATCAGATTGAGCTCGCATTCTATTGGCTGTTCCGATCAGCCAATAGAATGCGAGCTCAATCTGATTGGCTGATTGGATCAGCCAATCGGATTGAACTTGATTCTGATTGGCTGATTCCATCAGCCAATCAGAAAATTCCTACCTTAATTCCGATTGGCTGATAGAATCCTATCAGCCAATCGGAATTCGAGGGACGCCATCTTGGATGACGTCCCTTAAAGGAACCGTCATTCGTCGGGAGACAACGGAAGAAGAGGATGGATCCGCGTCGCCTGCTTCAAGATGGACCCGCTCCGCACCGGATGGAAGAAGATCGAAGATGCCGCTTGGAGAAGATGTTTGCCGGTCCGGATGTCCTCTTCTTGCCGGATAGGAGGAAGACTTTGGAGCCTCTTCTGGACCGGATTATGGATCGCCAACCCCCGCTTGGGTTGGATGAAGATCTTGGAGCCAGGACGGATCGGTGATACCTGGATGGTGAAGACAAGGTAGGAAGATCTTCAGGGGCTTAGTGTTAGGTTTATTTAAGGGGGGTTTGGGTTAGATTAGGGGTATGTGGGTGGTGGGTTGTAATGTTGGGGGGGGGGTATTGTATGTTTTTTTTTACAGGCAAAAGAGCTGAAATTCTTGGGGCATGCCCCGCAAAGGGCCCTGTTCAGGGCTGGTAAGGTAAAAGAGCTTGTAACTTTTTTAATTTAGAATAGGGTAGGGAATTTTTTATTTTGGGGGGCTTTGTTATTTTATTAGGGGGCTTAGAGTAGGTGTAATTAGTTTAAAATTGTTGTAATATTTTTCTTATGTTTGTAAATATTTTTTTATTTTCTGTAACTTAGTTCTTTTTTATTTTTTGTACTTTAGCTAGTTTATTTAATTGTAGTTATTTGTAGGAATTGTGTTTAATTAATTTATTGATAGTGTAGTGTTAGGTTAATTGTAGGTAATTGTAGGTAGTTTATTTAATTATTTTATTGATAGGGTAGTGTTAGGTTTAATTATAACTTAGGTTAGGATTTATTTTACAGGTAAATTTGTTATTATTTTAACTAGGTAACTATTAAATAGCTATTGTACCTGGTTAAAATAATTACCAAGTTGCCTGTAAAATAAATATTAATCCTAAAATAGCTATAATATAATTATAATTTATATTGTAGCTATATTAGGATGTATTTTACAGGTAAGTATTTAGCTTTAAATAGGAATAATTTATTTAATAAGAGTTAATTTATTTCGTTAGATAAAAATTATATTTAACTTAGGGGGGTGTTAGTGTTAGGGTTAGACTTAGCTTTAGGGGTTAATACATTTATTAGAATAGCGGTGAGCTCCGGTCGGCAGATTAGGGGTTAATAATTGAAGGTAGGTGTCGGCGATGTTAGGGAGGGCAGATTAGGGGTTAATACTATTTATGATAGGGTTAGTGAGGCGGGTTAGGGGTTAATACATTTATTATAGTAGCGCTCAGGTCCGCTCGGCAGATTAGGGGTTAATAAGTGTAGGCAGGTGTCGGCGACGTTGAGGGGGGCAGATTAGGGGTTAATAAATATAATATAGGGGTCGGCGATGTTAGGGCAGCAGATTAGGGGTACATAGGGATAATGTAGGTGGCGGCGCTTTGCGGTCGGAAGATTAGGGGTTAATTATTTTAAGTAGCTGGCGGCGACGTTGTGGGGGGCAAGTTAGGGGTTAATAAATGTAATACAGGGGTCGGCGGGGTTAGGGGCAGCAGATTAAATTTTAATCGAGTGGCGGCGGTGTGGGGGGACCTCGGTTTAGGGGTACATAGGTAGTTTATGGGTGTTAGTGTACTTTAGGGTACAGTAGTTAAGAGCTTTATAAACCGGCGTTAGCCAGAAAGCTCTTAACTCCTGCTATTTTCAGGCGGCTGGAGTTTTGTCGTTAGAGCTCTAACGCTCACTTCAGAAACGACTCTAAATACCAGCGTTAGAAAGATCCCATTGAAAATATAGGCTACGCAAATGGCGTAGGGGGATCTGCGGTATGGAAAAGTCGCGGCTGAAAAGTGAGTGTTAGACCCTTTAATCACTGACTCCAAATACCAGCGGGCGGCCAAAACCAGCGTTAGGAGCCTCTAACGCTGGTTTTGACGGCTACCTCCGAACTCCAAATCTAGGCCAGCATTTCTTATAAATTGTAAAGCACAGTTGAAGATGTAGATGCTAATCTTATATGAAAATGTATGATGTCGCTTTCAGCATCCTGGAGAGAATCAAATTTGAAGCTTCTACTTATGACATACACCTTAGATGGGCTATAAATGGCACAATGTAAAGTGTAATAAATTGTCAGTTACAGGGGCCAGACTTATTGCATATGCTCTGGGAATGTCCCAAGATAAAACAGTTTTGGTTTAAACTTGACAACTGGGCTAAAAATGCAATGAACAAATCAGATTTCAAATTCTCCTTACGACAGATTATATTCTTACTTCTTAAACCCAGGAGAGAATACATTTATATACGCTATAATATTTTCTGTAAGAAGTTTAATTTTTCATAAGTGGAAAGTAAAGCAGGAGCCAAAAAATTCAGAAGTAATAGAATTTACTAAAACCAATCAGCTAGATTACGAGTTGTGCGTTAAGGTAAAAAAGAAGCGTTAAGAGGTCCTAACACTGCTTTTTTACGCCCACTGGTATTACGAGTCTTGCAGGTTTAAGGGCACCGCACACGTCTTTGGCCTTACCGTAAAACAACTTACGTTAACTTCATAAAGTCTTTTTCTATGGGACTTCCATAGCGCTGATATTACGAGTCTGTCCTGGGAGGCCAAAAAGTGAGCGGTACACCCTGTAACTCCAAGATCCCTAACACATTTAAAAGTCAGGAGTTAAGAGTTTTATGGTACAACACCGTAACATAAAACTCATAACTAAAGTGCTACAAAGTACACCCATAAACTACCTATTAACCCCTAAACCGAGGCCCTCCCGCATCGCAAACACTGTAATAACATTTTTAACCCCTAATGTGCCGCTCCGGACATCGCCACAACTATAATAAACATATTAACCCCTAAACCGCCGCACTCCTTGCAAACACTAGTTAAATATTATTAACCCCTAATCTGCCGTCCCTAACATCGCCGCCACCTACCTACATTTATGAACCCCTAATCTGCCGCCCCCAACGTAGGCGCCACTATATTAAATGTATTAACCCCTAAACCTAAGTCTAACCCTAACCCTAACACCCCCTAACTTAAATATAATTACAATAAATCTAAATAAAAATGAATATTACTACCTAAATTATTCCTATTTAAAACTAAATACTTACCTATAAAATAAACCCTAAGCTAGCTACAATATAACTAATAGTTACATTGTAGCTAACTTAGGGTTTATTTTTATTTTACAGGCAAGTTTGTCTTTATTTTAACTAGGTACAATAGTTATTAAATAGTTATTGACTATTCAATAACTACCTAGCTAAAATAAAAACAAAAGTACCTGTAAAATAAAACCTAACCTAAGTTACAATAACACCTAACACTACACTATAATTAAATAAATTAACTAAATTAACAACAATTAAATAAATTAAATTAGCTAAAGTACAAAAAAACCCCCACTAAATTACAGAAAATAATAAACAAATTACAAGATATTTAAACTAATTACACCTAATCTAATAGCCCTATAAAAAACAAAAACAAAAAAAACAGCCTAAAATGGCCTTTTGCGGGGCATTGCCCCAAAGTAATCAGCTCTTTTACCTGTAAAAAAAATTACAAACAACCCCCCAACAGTAAAACCCACCACCCACACAACCAACCCCCCAAATAAAATACTAACTAAAAAAACCTAAGCTCCCCATTGCCCTGAAAAGGGCATTTGGATGGGCATTGCCCTTAAAAGGGCAGTTAGCTCTTTTGCGGCCCAAACCCTAATCTAAAAAATAAAACCCACCCAATACACCCTTAATAAAACCTAACACTAACACCCTGAAGATCGACTTACAGTTCTGAAGACCGGACATCCATCCTCAAAGAAGCGGCAGAAGTCTTCATACAACCAGGCCTAAGTCCTCCACGAACCCGTGAGAAGTCTTCATCCAAGCCGGGCGAAGTGGTTCTCCAGACGGGCAGAAGTCTTCATCCAGACGGCATCTTCTATCTTCATCCATCCGACGCGGAGCGGGTCCATCTTCAAGACATCCGACATGGAGTATCCTCTTCAAACGAAGTCTTCTTACTGAATGATGGTTCCTTTAAGTGACGTCATCCAAGATGGCGTCCCTTAGATTCTGATTGGCTGATAAAATTCTAGCAGCCAATCGGAATTAAGGTAGAATTTCAATCCTACTGGTTGATCCAATCAGCCAATAGGATTGAGCTTGCATTCTATTGGCCGTTGATTCCTATGGGGAAATCGTGCACGAGCATGTATGACCAGCTCACCTCTGACTTAAGCAGCGCTGGTATTGGAGTGCGGTAAGGAGCAAAATTTTGCTCAACGCTCACTTCTTGCCTTTTAACGCCAGGTTTGTAAAAGCCTGTAAGACCAGCGCTGTAGGTAAGTGAGCGGTGAGAGAAAACTGCTCGTTAGTACCACATAGCCTCTAACGCAAAACTCGTAATTAGGGCCAAATGTATTATTGACCAGAAAGATACAGAGATAAATACAGAATTGCAAATTCATTTATTTTTTGGGAAATAGTCTATTTTCCTTAGAGCCTTGACAAAAGAGGGACAAAATATTATTATACTTCCTTTCAAAAATTCAGATTTAGTGCTCCTTGGGACCTGGTAGACCTTGGAGAGATGGAGATGCCAGTATTGAAGGGAGAGAATAGGAGTCTTTCCTTACTTCCCTCCCCCGAACCCACTCCCCCCTTCCCTTTTTTTTTTTTTTCTCCCTGTCGCTTGTGATGAACCAAGTTTTTGTATATATTTGTAAGATATTTTGTTTGATGTAAATATATACAGGCAGATTGTACAAAACTAATATTTTTATATGAGTAAATACGGGCGCAAAAAAGGCTTACATACAGCCTTCTACAGGATATCATTTGAAATGATTGTTATTACTAGAATGTTTCTGTATTTTTTTCTCTTTTTCCCCTTGCTCCTTCGTTTGTTTTCTGTACCCTGCCTGCTACAAAAATAAACAATTTTAAAAAACAAAAAAAAATAAACCCCCATAGGGTGCATATTTGAGTGTTTGTGAGTGCACAGTGTACAGCTCATCTTAGTAAAAAGGTTAAAATATTACCTTTAATAAGTTATCTTAAAATAAACAATATAAAGCAGGATACAATAAGGAATATTTACAAAACAAAACATATATATCTATTTGACACACAGTGGAGCCTGCAAACAAAAATCATTGGTAGCACTGCACCCAGTATTCCTGGCCAATAGCTGGATATGTCGGCATTAGGTGGGGGAGCTGCAGCCTCCAAAAATATAATTTATGCTTACCAGATAAATTCCATTCCTTCCGGATAGGGAGAGTCCACGGCTTCATTCCATACTGTTGGGAAATACAACACCTGGCCACCACGAGGAGGCAAAGACACCCCAGCCAAAGGTTTAAATATCCCTCCTACTTCCCCTATCCCCCAGTCATTCTGCCGAGGGAACAAGGAAAAGTAGGAGAAACATCAAGGCGCCAGAAGAAATAATATAAAAAAGTAGCCGCCCATCAAAAAATAAATTACAGGCGGGGTTGTGGACTCTCCCTAACAGGAAAGAAAGGAATGTATCTGGTAAGCATACATTTCATTTCATAAGGCAGGGAGAGTCCACAACTTCATTCCTTGCTGTTGGGAAAACTATACCCAAGCTCCAGAGGACACTAAATGAATAATGGGAGGGAACCAAAAAAAAGAGGTGGACCCTATTCTGAGGGCACCACAGCCTGCAAAACTCTTCTCCTGAAAGCTGTTTCAGCCGAAGCAAACACATCAAACTTGTAAAATTTAGAAAAAGTATGCAAGGAGGACCAGGTAGCCACCTTACAAATCTGATCCATAGAGGCTTCATTCTTAAAAGCCCAGGAGGAAGCCACTGCTCTAGTGGAATGAGCCGTTATCCTCTTAGGAGGCTGTTGCCCCTAAGCGGATGACACTTCTCAACCAGAAAGATAGGGAAGTCATAGTAACCTTCTGCCCCTTACGCTTCCCCTTATAGATGACAAACAAAGATGAAGATTGTCTGAATTTCTTAGTAGCCTGAAGATAGAACTTCAAGGCACGAACCACATTCAGATTGTGAAGCAAATGTTCCTTTGCTGAAGAAGGATTAGGACACAAGGAAGGAACAACAATTTCTTGATTAATGTTACGATCCGACACCACCTTAGGGAGGAACCTTAATTTAGTACATAAAACACCAATACAAGTAAGTCCTCCACACTTTATGGTAGATATGATGAGTAACTGGCTTACGAACTTGAACCAGAGAGTCGATAACACTCTCAGAGAACCCTTTCTTGGCTAAGACTAAGTGTTCAACCTCCACGCAGTTAGCCTCATAGAATCTAGATTTTGATGACCGAAGAGACCCTGTATCAGCTAAATCTCTGCGACAAGGTAACCTCCACTGAGGAGATGAGGACATCCCCACCAGATCTGCAAATCACATCCTTGTCGGCCATGAAGGAGCAATCAGAATCACTTATGCTCACTCCTGCTTGATGCGAGCCACCACATGAGGGAGAAGCGGTAATGGAGAAAAAATATATATGAGTCTGAACCTCCATGGTACTGATAGGGCATCTTTCAATTCCACCTGAGGGTCCCTCGACCTCGACCCGTACCTGGGTAGCTTGGTATTGAGGCGGGATGCCATGAGATCTATCTCCAGCATCCCCTGCTCTCTGCATATACCTGCAAACACCTCATGGTGGAGGGACCATTCCCCTGGGTGAAAGGATTGCCTGCTAAAGAAGTCCGCTTCCATGTTGTCCACACATGGAATGTGGATTGCTGACAGCGTACATCTTTGAGTCTCTGCCCACTCTAGTATCTGAGATACTTCTCTCATCATCAAATAACTTCTCGTTCTCTCCTGATGGCTCATGTAGGCAACCAAGGTTATATTGTCTGATTGGAATCTGATAAACTGGGATGAACCCAGAAGGGGCCAAGCCTTCAAGGCATTGAAGATTGCCTGGAGTTCCAAAATATTGATCGGAAGGGAGGACTACTCCTGAGTCCACAGACCTTGTGCCTTCTTGGCACCCCAAACGGCTCCCCAGCCAGAAAGGCTTGCGTCCGTAGTCACAATCTCCCAGGACGGTCTCAGGAAGCACGTGCCTTGGGACAGATGATCTGGACAGAGCCACCAAGAGAGCGAGTCTCTCGAAAGGTTGCTCAGCACGATCTGTTGAGACAGATCTGAATGGTCGCTATTCGCTTGTCTCAGCATGCATAGTTTTAAGGGTCTGAAATGGAATCTGGCAAAAGGAATGATGTCCATACAGGACACCATGAGTCCAATCACCTCCATACACTTAGCCACTAAGGTTCTCAAGGAGGCCTGGAGGGCAAGACATGCAGAAGTTAGTTTGCAACGTCTCTGATCTATGAGGAATATTCTCATGGATATGGAGTTTTCAATGGAAAATTCAAGAACAAGGGGTCATGATCTCAAGCTGAAGTGTAGTAGATCCAGGAGTAATTTGAGGTACTTCTTTACAGAAAGAGTGATTGATTTATGGAATAAACTTCCTCAAGAGGTAGTAGTGACAAACACTGTGGGGGACTTTAAAAATGCATGGGACGAACATAAGGCTATCCTACAAACTAGATAAGTTTATACTGTTAGGTAATATCAGGCAGACTTGCTGGGCCTATGGCTCTTATCTGCCATCATTATCTATGTTTCTATGTTTATAATAATGTCCCCAGGAAATTCACCCTTGTACTTAGAGTAAGAGAACTCTTTTCCAAGTTTATCTTCCATCCATGTGATAAGAAAATTGAGAAGGGACTCCGAATGTTATTCCGCTAGACGAAAAGATGGTGCCTGCACCAAGATATCGTCCAGGTAAGGTGCTACTGCAATATTTTGTGTTCTGGCAAAGGCTAGAAGAGCCCCCAGAACCTTTGAAAATATAATTGGAGCAGTAGCTAGGCCAAATGGAAGAGCTATGAACTGTAAGTGTTGGTCCAGAAAGGCAAACCTCAGGAACTGAAAATGTTCCCTGTGTATCGAGGCGTGAAGTTATGTATCCTTCATGTCTATTGTGGTCATACACTGTCCTTCCTGAACCAGAGGAAGGATTAGCCATATTGTCTCCATCTTGAAAGAGGGAACACTCAGAAACTTGTTTAGGCACTTTAGGTCCAGAATTGGATGAAAAGTTCCCTACTTCTTTGAAACCATGAAAAGGTTTGAATAAAACCCCAAACCTCGTTCTGCAGTAGGTACCAGGACAATTACTCCTAGAGAGGAGAGATCCCGTATGCAACCTAAGACCTAAGTCCTCTTTAATGGTCTTGTAGACAGACTGGAGAGTAGGAATCTGCCCCTGGGCAGATGAGACTTGAATCCTATCCTGTATCCTTGAGATACAACCTCCAGGACCCAAGGATCCTGTACATCTTGGAACCAAGCGTCTGAAAAAATAGACAGTCTGCCCCCTACTCAATCTGATCCCGTATCGAGGGCTGCCCCTTCATGTCGATTGGTTCTCGGCGGGCTTCTTAGTCTGTTTGGACTTATTCCAGGACTGAGCCGGCTTCAGAGTGCTCTTGGGCTGCTTGGACTTGGATGAGGATTGCTGTCGTTGTGATTTGTCAGAACGAAGAGGAACAAAAAGTAGACAATTGCTGTCCCTTAGGCCTTTTTTTCTTATCCTGCAGTAGGATGGCACCTTTCCCTCCGGTAACAGTAGAAATAGTGGGGTCCAACCCTGGATCAAATAAAATCTTCCCCTTGAAAGGAAGAGAAAGAAGTCTGGATTCAGAAAACATATCTGCAGACCAAGACTTCAACCAGAGAGCCTGGTGGGCTAGGACCACAAAGCCAGAAGCCTTTGCATTTATGCAAATAATTGGCATATTCGCTTCACAGATGAAGGAGTTAACAATTCTCAAAGCCTTAATTCTCTCCTGAATATCCTTGAGGGGAGTCTCCACCTCAATGAGCTCCAACAGAGTGTCGCACCAATAAGTAGCTGCTCCAGCTACCACGGCTACAGCTGCCGCCGGTTGAAATAAAAACCCTGTATATTGAAACATTTTCCTCAGATAGGTTTCCATTTTCTTATCCACAGGCTCTCTAAAAGAAGAACTATCCTCCAGAGGGATAGTAGTACTCTTTGCCAGTGTAGAAATAGCGCCATCCACCTTAGGGATGGAGCCCCACAAATCTAATTGAGAGTCAGGGATTAGGAATATTTTTTTTTAAAGTAGACAAGGGGGGGGGGGAGAAGTTCCTATACTTTCCCATTCATTACTAATAATGTTCACATCTTAACTGGCAGGAAAAGTCAAGTCAGAGGGACCCTCCTGTCTTCATAAACCCTGTCTAATTTAAGGATCTTAGGTTCCTCAGGGAGTGTAGCCTTTGAAATCTCTAGCGTAGACAGAACCTCCTTTAATAAAAAACGCAAATGCTCAATTTTAAATCTAAAAAGGGTTCCTCCACTGAAGGAGGTTTAGAAACTGAACTCTCTGACGCTTCTGACTAAGCTTAAGTATCTGGGGGTTTAGTGAGATCTTTGAGTGGGGATCTTATTTTTGTAGTGGGGGATTCTAAAGGCAAGAAAGTCTAGAGGTAAACAGGCTGATAGCAGTTGGTCTGGCAGTTAGTGGTTTAATAGCAGAGTGGGGGAGTAGATAGAGGTTAATGGTGGTAGGGGGTTATTGCAGTGGGGGGTTTGACAGTTTAGAATCTTATGTGTGTGTGGGGTCACATACTGGATTTACTTGCACAGAGATTGTACACTGAACTAACTGCTTTATTAGAGCAAGTACAACATATAGCACCCACAAAACAATCAAATCTAATATGTGACAAAAGTACAAAAGGTAAAGATTATGCATTTAACAGAAGCCATTATGACTGTTTCATCTTCTCATTATAGTGAGCTATGTAAAATGACATGTTTTAATACATTTGAAAATGTCATATTTTGCTTTACAGCACACTTTTAATATTTCTTTGTATGAGAGACCTGAGCACTCATACAGCTGATATATCGCAATGTGCTGTAAGTTCTGTTTAAGTCAAATGGACAGTCTGGTCAAAATTAAACGTTCATGATTCAGACAGGGCATGTAATTATAAACAACTTTCCAATTTACTTTTATCATCAAATTTTATTTGTTCTCTTGGTATTCATTGTTCAAAGCTACACCTAGGTAGGTTCATATGCTAATTTCTAAGCACTTGAAGGCCACCTCTTTTCTCAGGGCATTTTAACAGTTTTCCACAGCTAGAGGATGTTAGTTCATGTGTGCCTTACAGATAAAATTGTGCTCACGCATGTGGAGTTACCTAGGAGTAAGCACTGATTGGCTAAAATGCAAGTCTGTCAATAGAACTAAAATAAGGAGGCAGTCTGCAGAGGCTTAGATATAAGGTTGTGACAGAGGTAAAAGTATTACTATAACCGTGCTGGTTATGCAAAAGTAGAGAATGGGTAATAAAGGGATTATCTATCTTTTTAAACAATAAAAATTGTGAAGCAGACTGTCCCTTTAATATTGCTAGCTCTGAGATAAACAATGTTTTCTTGCATGCTACAAAATAAATTCTATGTAGTGTTCTTTAAATCATCACAAACTGACATCAGGATCAAGCCACATTCAAAATGAAAGTAAAAACTAGTTTACATTAAAAAAAGGAATTATTAATTATAGTTTTATGATATAATATTGCAGTCCGGGTACACATTGTGCCATGTATTTGTTCTTAAATAAATGAATTCTTGAGATAAACTTAATTGATTAATATAGACCTAGATTACGAGTTTTGCGCTAAAAAGGGTGCGAAATTAACGCCAAAAATGTTGAGTTATTTCACACTCCATAGCGCTGCCATTACGAGTTACTGAAAAGCCTTGTGCGTTCGATATGGTGGCGTTAAGATCCATACCGCACAAAATCCAAGGGCTGATTTGACGTGCTCGTGCACACTTTCCCCCATAGACATCAATGGGGTGAGAGTGTTAGAAAAAAACACACCTGAAGTGCGGAATGAAAAATCTCCGTAATTCAACCTTATTGATATCTATGGGGAAAAAAAAGTTACATTTAAACCTAACACCCTAACATAAATCCCAAATCTAAACACCCCTAATCTGCCGCCCGACATCGCCGACACTAATAAAAGTTATTAATCTCTATTCACCGTTCCCCGACATCGCCAACACTATAATAAAGTTATTAACCCCTATTCTGCCGGTCCCTGACATCGCCGACACTATAATAAAGTTATTAACCCTATTCTGCCGGTCCCTGACATCGCCGACACTATAATAAAATTATTAACCCCTATTCCGCCACTCCCCGACATCGCAGACACTAATAAAAGCTATTAACCCCTAATCCGCCGCTCCCCAAGATCGACGCCACTATAATAAAGTTATTAAAAGGGCATTGCCCTAAGTTAAACAGCTCTTTTACCTGTAAAAAATACAAAGTCCCCCCTAACAGTAAAACCCACCACCCAACCAACCCCCAAAATAAAAAACCTAACTCTAAAAAAAACCCTAAGCTACCTATTTCCCCTAAAGGGACATTTGTATGGGCATTGCCCTCTAAAGGGCATTCAGCACTTTTTCACTACCCTTAAAAGGGCATTCAGTACTTTTACAAAAGCCCAAAGCCCTAATCTAAACAAAAAACCCACCCAAAAAAATGAAGAAGAAAAAAAAAATAACACTAACCCCAGAATATCTACTCACACAGTTCTTACTGTTGGGGGGGACTTTGTATTTTTTTTACAGGTAAAATAGCTGTTTAGCTTAGGGCAATGCCCTACAAAAGGCCCTTTTCAGGGCTATTGGTAGTTGTAGGCTAGGGGGTGTTTTTATTTTGAGGGGGCTTTTTTATTTTTATAGAGCTATTAGATTAGGTGTAATTGTTTTTATTTTTGATAATGTTGTTTATTATTTTTGTAAGCTTAATGTTTTTTAATTTTTTTTCGTAGTGTTAGGTTTTGTTAAATTTGTAATTTAGATTTTTTTAAATGGTAGTTTTTTAATTTTTTTTTAGAATAGTGATGTTAGGTTAATTTATAGTTTAATCTTAGGTTTATTTTTATTTCACAGGTAAGTTTTTATTTATTTTAAGATAGCTATATTGTAAGTTTAATTTAAAGTTAGGGGGTGTTAGGTTTAGGGGTTAATATTTTAATTTAGTGTTTTGCGATGTGGGGGGCTGGTGTTTTAGGGGTTAATAGGTTTATTTAGTGACGGCGATGTGGGAGGCCGGAGGTTTAGGGGTTAATAACTTTATTATAGTAGCGGCGATGTTGCAGGCCGGAGGTTTAGGGGTTAATAACTTTATTATAGATTAGGGGCTTATAGGTTTATTTAATAGTCGCAATGTGGGTGGGCAGCAGATTAGGGGTTAATACGTTTTAAATAGTGTTTGCGATGCAGGAGGGCATGCAGATTAGTGTACTTTTTAACAGTTTAGTTATGAGTTTTGTGAAACATTTTTGTGTCACAAAATCCATAACTACTGCTCTCAGATGGCAGTATGGATCATGCCGGTATAGGCTGCAACGCAAGCTTTTTAGCCGGACCGCACAACCTGTAATACCGGCGCTATGAAAATGCCACACAAAAACGTCATTTTTTTGGAGTGCAGAATGGATGTTGCGTTACAGGCTAAAATGCTTGCATTACAGCTATACCATTATGACTCATAATATGCGTTCCTGGCCATTTTTTCAGCGTTAAAAACTGTACCGCAACACTTGTAATCTAGCTGTCAGATAGCCACCAAAGGATTATAATGAGCACAAAAAGAACAAATAAGGTTATGCATTAAATATGAAGTTATGTAGTGACATTGATGTATTATTTACATAGATTATTTACCTATGACAGTGACTTTAACCCTTTCCTATGAATTATACTGTAGCCTTCTCTTCCTGCTAAGGAGAGGTTAGGGAATGTTATTGATTGCTACATTTAAAAAGTCCCATGACAAATGAGACCTGTAGTATAAATTGATGAGTAACCGCACGTGCCACATGCTCAATCTGTAAATTTGAAACCCTTCACTAAGTGAAAACTTGTGTCTGATTCTGAGAAGGCTTTGAACAATTTCACACAAGAAAACCTTGGTGCAGAACTTCAAAATCATCTGTAACATTGGTCCTGTACAGAAATTCTCACAACTATCAAAATACCATAAACAAAATGTCACTATGGCAAGAATGTAGCTACAGTAATGTTGACAAAATCAGAATGTTGCAGGGGATATTGCATCATTTGCAAACTACCATTAACCTTTTGGATGCCACATACATATGCAATGTGTTGCACCTCCTTTCTGGCATCCAATAGGCTTAACCTAACTCTATCCATCTACATTCCACACCTTAATCTAGTCCCTAACCCTAAACCCAACAGTTTTCCCTAACTTGCCCCAAGATGAAAAGTGTCCCTAACCTTACAATTGTCCCTAATTTTAGATCAGAAGTGTCCCTAGCTTTACCTTAAATCATAATTGTTATTGATTTTGTCAAAGATTAGATTTGTCCCTAACCTTACTCAAGATCAGTTTTCCCTAACTTTACTCAAGATCAGAATTTTCCATAACTTTACTCAAGATCAGAATTGTCCAAAACCTTACCTGAGACTAGGATTGTCCCTAACCTTACTCAATATCAGCATTGTCCCTAACCTTAAACGAGATCAGAATTGTCCCTAACCTTACCTGAAATCAGAACTGTTTCTAACCTTACCTGAGATCAGAATTGTCAATAACCTTACCTGATATCAGAATTGTCCCTAACCTTACCTGAGATCAGAATTGTCTCAAACCTTACTCAAGATCAGAATTGTCCATAACCTCACTCAAGATCAGAACTGTCCCTAACCGTACCTGAGATCAGAATTGTCCCTAACCTTACCTAAGATCAGAATTGTCCCTTACCTTACCTGAGATAAAAATTGTCTCAAACCTTACTCAAGATTAGAATTGTCCATAACCTCACTCAAGATCAGAATTTTCCCTAGTTTTATCTGAGATCAGGATTTTCCCTAACTTTACCTGAGATCATAATTGTTCCTAACGATACCTGAGATCTGAATTGTCACTAACCTTACCCAAGAACAGAATTGTCCCTAACCTTACCTGAGATCAGAATTGTCCCTAACCTTACCCAAGAACAGAATTGTCCCTAACCTTATTCAAGATCAGAATTGTCCCTAACCTTACCTGAGAACAGAATTGTCCCTAACCGTACTCAAGATCATAATTGTCCCTAACCTTACCTAAGATCAGAATTGTCCCTAACCTTACCTGACATCAAAGTTTCCCTTACCTTTACCCAAGAACATAATTGTCCCTAACCTTACCTGAGAACAGAATTGTCCCTAACTGTGCTCAAGATCGTAATTGTCCCTAACCTTACCTAAGATCAGGATTGTCCCTAACCTTACCTGACATCAAAGTTTCCCTTAACCTTACCCAAGAACAGAATTGTCCCTAACCTTACCTGAGATCAGAATTGTCCCTAACCTTACCTGAGATCAAAATTGTCTCTAACCTTACCTGAGATCAGAATTGTCTCTAACTTTACCCAAGATCAGAATTGTCCCTAACCTTACCCAAGATCAGAATTGTCCCTAACCTTACTCAAGATCAGAATTTTCACTAACCTTACCTGAGATCAGAATTGTCCCTAACCTTACTCAAGATCAGAATTGTCCCTAACCTTACCCAAGAACGGAATTGTCCATAACCTTACTCAAGATCGTAATTGTCCCTAACCTTAACAAAGATAAGAATTGTCTCTAACTTTACCAGAGATCAGAATTATTTCTAACCTTACTCAAGATCAGAATTGTCCCTAATCTTACTGAATATCTGAATTCTCTGTAACTTTTCCCAAGATCAAAATTGTCCCTAACTTAACCTGAGATCAGAATTGTCCCTAACTTTACCGAAGATCAGAATTGTCCCTAGCTTTATCTGAAATCAGAATTATCCCTAACTTTACATGAGATCAGAATGGTCCCTAACAATACCTGAGATCTGAATTGTCCCTAACCTTACCTGAGATCAGAATTGTCCCTATCCTTACCTAAGATCAGAATTGTCCCTAACCTTACCTGAGATCAGAACTGTCCCTAACCTTACTCAAGATCAGAATTGCCCCTAACCTTACTCAAGATCAGAATTGTCCCTAGTTTTATCTGAGATGTATGTATGTATGTATGTATTGGGTACTTGTAAAGCGCGGCTAATCACCCGTAAGGGTCTCAAGGTGCTGCTAATTTTATCAACCTCGAAAGGATGAAAGGCTGAGTGGACCTCACCGGGAATCGAACCTGCAACCCTTGGGTTACTACAGAGCTCACCCACAGTGCTTTAGCATGCTGAGCTATCTTGTCCCTAACTTTACCTGAGATCAGAATTGCCTCTAACAATACCTGAGATCAGAATTGTCTCTAACAATACCTGAGATCTGAATTGTCCCTAACCTTACCCAAGAACAGAATTGTCCCTAACCTTACCTGAGATCAGAATTGTTCCTAACCTTACTCAAGAACAGAATTGTCCCTAACTTACCTGAGAACAGAATTGTCCCTAACCTTACTCAAGATCGTAATTTTCCCTAACCTTACCTAAGATCAGAATTGTCCCTAACCTTACCTGACATCAAAGTTTCCCTTAAGCTTACCCAAAAACAGAATTGTCCCTAACGTTACCTGAGATCAGAATTATCCCTAACTTTACCTAAGATCAGAATTTAACTTTACCAGAGATCATAATTATTCCTAACCTTACTCAAGATCAGAATTGTCCATAACCCTACTCAAGGTAAGAATTGTCCCTAACCTTTCTGAATATCTGAATTCTCTGTAACCTTTACCAAGATCAGAATTGTCCCTAAACTTATTTGAGATTAGAATTGTCCCTAACTTTACCCAAGATCAGAATTGTCCCTAACCTTACTCAAGATCATAATTGTCCCTAGCTTTATCTGAGATCAGAATTGTCCCTAACCATACCTGATATCAGAATTGTCCCTAACCTTACCCAAGAACAGAACTGTCCCTAACCTTACCCAATAACACAATTGTCCCTAACCTTACCGGAGATCAGAGTTGTCCCTAACCTTTTCTGAGATCAGAATTGTCCCTAACCTTACCAAAGATCAGAATTGACCCTAACTTTACCCAAGATCAGAATTGTACCTAACCTTACTTAAGATCAAAATTTTCCTTAACCTTACCCAAGAACAGAATTGTCTCTAACCTTATCTAAGATCAAAATTATTCCTAACCTTACTAAAGATCAGAAATGTCCTTAACCTTACCTAAGATCAAAATTATCTCTATCCTTACCCATGAACAGAATTGTCCCTAAACGTACCTGAGATCAGAATTATGCCTAACTGTACCTAAGATCAGAATTGTCCCTAACTTTACCAGAGATCAGAATTATCCCTAACCGTACTCAAGATCAGAATTGTCCCTAACCTTACCCAAGAACAGAATTGTCCCTAACTTTACCTGAGATAAGAATTGTCTAAATCAC
This sequence comes from Bombina bombina, assembly GCF_027579735.1. NCBI lineage: Eukaryota > Metazoa > Chordata > Amphibia > Anura > Bombinatoridae > Bombina > Bombina bombina. The sequence continues at coordinate 1,207,443,152 of NC_069502.1, read as the reverse complement.
GAGGGACAGAACTCTATGAGCTTTAGATAGAAGGAAACATAGTAATAATATAGTATTGCTAATGGCACAATAAAAGTGTCGCTAAATGTAAATATGCATCAGGCACAGCAACGTAATGTTTGCAGAAGTTGGCTGTGCTGGTAGATTTGCTTTGGCTAAGTATATTATGGTTTCATTAAGGCAGGAAAAACCTTAAGAAAATAACCTCAAGAAGCTTGTAATATTTCTGCTTACTGTTTTTTTTTGTATTTGTTTTTCATGTGTTTAACTATAGTTTGCTTTTATATAATAAATTAATTCAAGAGGTTTTTTCCTAATCCAAATTCCTTGCCTATAGCTCAGAAAACCTTAAAAAAACAAAGCTAAAAAAAGACATGAGCTGCCATACTGTGCTTCTGATGGATTGAGGTGTGGGTCTTCAATTAAAGAAGATAATATTCTATTATAAAAAGATTTTCTCTGTTTTTCATGTGGTTAGTGTCATAATTGTAGTTTAACCCATCAGATACTGGTTTAGGGTGATAAAAGCATCTATCTTGACCAAAAACAGGTCTGCAAACTTTTGAGACCACTCACTGTATAGAGGAGTTGTCACATGGCCACTACATTCCCACAGTTTGTGTGATAATGATCAGAATTACAAAAGTACACCAGGTTAATTGATAAAAGTAAATACAACTCTGGCCACCAACCTCCCTTACTTAGTCCACAGCTTCCTTGCTCCTGAATGGACAGCAAGTTAGTGTTTTCTTAATTTCTGGATCCACTACTGACCAAGGTGCCCATTTATCAAGCTCTGAACGGAGCATGTGAGCCCGTGTTTCTGGCGAGTCTTCAGACTCGCCAGAAACAGCAGTTATGAAGCAGCGGTCTAGAGACCGCTGCTCCATAACCCTGCTCGCCTGCTGTGAGCAGGCGGAAAGGAATCGCCGGAATTCAACCCGATTAAGTACGATCGGGTTGATTGACACCCCCTGCTGGCAGCCCATTGGCCGCGAGTCTGCAGGGGGCAGCGTTGTGAGCTTCTGGTGTAATGCTGAATACGGAGAGCGTATTGCTCTCCGCATTCAGCAATGTCTGTAGGACCTGATCCGCACTGTCGGATCAGGTCCGCAAGACCTTTGATTTGATAAATTGGCCCCAATGTCTTTTCTCAGCATGACCAACAAAACATTCCATGATTGACAAAAGCAGAGTGACTACATAATCCACCCCACAGAAAATTAAAATAAAGAGGAGAAAGACACTGTGTCACCTATTTGCAAAAAGTAAAACAAACACCTAAGTGGCGGTTCTATGGGGGTGCTGAAGTATGTTATGCACCTCCAGGCTCATGTAGAGCACCCAGTCTTCACCACTTTTGTTAGCCCCCCAATCAGCCTTTTCAAATATTAAGTTCTAAAACCGCCACTGCAGTCATTATAAGGATAAGATTCATTCTTTCCAATGATGGATCACATGATCTGGATATCTGGATATCACATGGTCAATGAAAACTATGGAACTATTTACACACACACATATACACAAACACACATACACGAGCATACACACACATATACACAAACACACATACACGAGCATACACACACATATACACAAACACACATTCACACACACAAGCATACACACACATATACACAAACACACATACACACACATATACACAAACACACATACACACACACAAGCATACACACACATATACACAAACACACATACACACACACGAGCATACACACACAAATACACAAACACACATACACATAAATACACATACACACACACGAGCATACACACACATATACACAAGCACACATACACACACATATACACAAACATACATACACACACATATACACATACACACATGCGCACACAAGCATACACACACATATACACAAACACACATACACACACATATACACAAATACACATACACACACACAAGCATACACACACATATACACAAACACACATACACACACACAAGCATGCACACACATATACACAAACACACATACACACAAACGAGCATACACACTCATATACACAAACACACATACACACAAACACACATACACACACATACATACACACAAACACACACACAAGCATACACACACAAATACACACACACACATGCACACACATATACACAAACACACAAACACACATACACACACACGAGCATACACACACAAATACACAAACACACATACATATACACAAACACACATACAAACATACAAGCATACACATTCATATACAAAGACACACACAAACACACATATACAAACACAAAGACACACATAAACACATGCACATGTGTATATATATGTATACAGTGTGTACACAGACTCTACTTTAAAGGTGGTATCTTACAACAGGCATTTTTGTCTTATAAGGTTATGGAATGATTTATGTGTTCTACTTTTTTGTATTTTATTTATTTTTGGTCTGATAAACTTTGATGCTTTTATGCTCTGAGCTGCAGCTAGGACTGTGGATTTTAGTTTGTTTACACTTGGAGGCGCCAAAGTGTGTAATATTGTCACATTGTTGCCTTTGTAACACATTGCATATTATATGCACATATACATGCACACTCATGAGACACCGGTTGGGGAATTTATCTTCTTTAACCTATTGGTGCATGGGACACAGATGGGGACTTTATCTTCGCTATCTATTGGTATAAATGGGCTACAGATGAGGAAGTTTCCTTCTACTTTTGAAATCCTCCTCCTCCTTCCTGTACCTCTCACCAGCCTCCTGTGCAGAGCACTGGACATGCACAAACAGGGTGCTGCAGTAATGAATTGAGGGCACACAGCTGTCCCCAGCACCCACTAGAGTGCCACTGCATGTAATATTATGATGTTTGTAGGGAGAAGTTGGTGACGCTATGTAGTAAACATAAGGCTCTTTTACTTCCTTAAAATTCGTATGTGCAGCAGAATAAAACAAACTGATATTTAAATCAATGACAGTGAATGGTGTTTTGTCCATTAATAGATCTGCAGGTGCAATATTATAAACATTTATCTGTACTTGTCTAGCACCCAATGGTTAATCTGAAATATTTCTGATGCTCTGATTCCACAGCAATACGGCTCTGGGCCAGTGACACAGAACAGCTGTACACACATAGAATTCTCTCTCTCGCAGGCATCACGCGTCACTGATCTTGCGCTGTCTGGGCAGTCAAGTCCCCTCACAGGAGACTGGAGAGTGGAGAAGCAGCTTAGAAAATACTCCTCACTGTGATGCAAACAGGACTATCCCCAGTGTTTGCTCAACGCCTATTTCTGTATAAAAATATAGGAGCTGACAAGTGTAACAACTCCAGTCAAAACTAAAACCTCAGTAGAACAAAGAAGGAAATGGACCATTTCTACTGTATGGTGCCCAACATCACAGGACTTGGAAATGAGAGAGGTCACAGTTTGCTACAAATGATATTTTTTGAATACATGGCCTATTTACATGGACATGGACTTCAACATTAAAGTTGTATAATTCAGATAAAGCACACAATAAATAAAAGACAGCATACTGACGTATCCATGCTTAGAGCATTATATGGCAGCAGTGTTTGGAACAATGCAATATCTTTATACTGTGTTGCAAGCACTGCTGCCATTTAGCACGCATGCACATTAACAAGTCTACCAAGGTATTCTGTCTAGAAACTACCTAGCTTCCAAAAAATGACACCTACAAAGAGTGGAACATTTCACAACTAAAGTAAACTGTGTTTTTAACTTTATGTTCCATCTGAATATATAACACACAATTTCAGCCTTTAATATACAACGACTAGCTAGGTAGACGGCTCTTGGGGTGAACCATTCTAGGCACCTACCTACTTAAACTAAGACTGAAAATGAAGAATATATAAATACCAATTGCTTAACAAGCATAAGAACCACTTGATGTGATCTGCAGAGATGGTACTTACGCTCTGTGTATTGCAGTTTTCTAGTAGCAGGGTCACCTGCTCCATAGATGGTGAACGGAGTGAGTTGGACCTCATAGCTAAGTGGAATTCTTAGGTTGGTGATAAGAAACTGGTGAAGAAAACCTTTCTGTGTGTCACGGATCGGGATATTCTTGGAAATAACACTCCGTAACTTCTGCTGGAATTAAAAGCACATAAAATAAAATTTGTGTCGATCATGTAAGTTAAAGAAAAGCATTTATTGTTAAAAAAAAGTTTTTTGAATGAAACAAGTTCAACAATGTTTACATTTATCCTGAAACTAGCAGGAAATTAATGTTTGTGTGCAAGTGAATGTAAAAGTTAATGAATTAAAGCCCAGGATCAAAAATAATTTTTAAAACAGGGGCACTTTAATTCATTAAAGTTTACAAGGACGCTTTTTTTTTTTAAAATACTTACCTTTGCATTATGGTAAACATAACGCTGATCCTCCGCCCATATCTCCTGCTTTCTTTAGCATATGGATGACGAATCCGTCTTCCTTCAATCGTTGCGCGCCCCACAAGCTGGACACCAAAGGTGGAATGCAACGATTAGAGGAAGCCGGATCCATATGCTAAAGAAAGCAGGAGATGTGGGCGGAGGATCGGCGTTATGTTTACCATAACGCAATTGTAAATATTTTAGAAAAAAGTGTCCTTGTAAACTTTAATGAATTAAAGTGCCCCTGTTTTTAAAATTATTTTTGATCCTGGCGGACGATCGGTCGTGAATTTGCAGGGGACGGCATTGCACCAGCAGATCATGTCCGCTCGCACAATGTTAAATCGCCCCTGAATGTTTATCAAAAGCTTCTACACAGCACTTAAAGTCAAGGGGACATAATTGTTATTTAACTTATAAAGGTGTGACTAGGGAGGCACATGGATGGCAAGGAAACATCTGCTAGAATTTAGTTACATATGAGTCAAAACTGAATTTCCCATAAAAGTTTTTAGTATCTGCAGTAAAAACAAAAAACAAAGCAGAAAAAATACTTGAACACAATGGGTCTGATTTAACATTGTGCGGCGGATATGATCCACTGTAGTGAATCATGTCCGCCGCACATCGATAAATGCAGACAGCATCGATAAATGCATTTATCATTGCACAAGCATTTCTAGTGAAATGCTTGTGCAATATACCGCACCCTGCAGGTTCACGGCCAATTGGCCTCTAGCAGGGGGTGTCAATCATATCGATCGGATTCGATCGGGACGATTGCTGTCCGCCACCTCAGAGGTGGTGGAGGAGTTAAAGAACAGCGGTCGTATGACCACTGCTTCTTAATTTATGTTTCCGCTGCATTCGTGGCATAATAAATAGGCCCCTATGACTTAGATTACAAGTAGAGTACAATCGATATTGCAGTATCACAAACGCGATCATAAGGTTACAATATTTCTACAGCTAGATCCTGTATTAAAATTTGAGTATTAAAAAATATTGTGAGAACACTTGCTCAAGCTCACATTAACCAACTATCCCCTACACTTTCAATGACAAGCACAAAATTAAATCTTATGCTCTTATAACAAGTTCAAGGTTAACCCATGACCTTGAGCAATAAAACCATTAGCGCTGGAAATGTTAACCAAAGTGAAAAGCTCTGGTAAAGATATTGTGACTGCCCAAACAAGACTTTACAAACCGCAAATCAGGCCACTTATGTTTTATTTTCACACTATTTTTACAAAGGGACATTGTTTTTGTGCATAGACTTAAAACACTGATGCCATTTTAGATGAACTGAAAGGGACACTAAGCACTAAATAAATCATTGCTTGAATTATGTATTTTGAGCAAAGATTAGCCTGAGAATAATTTGTATATACATTTTTAAAAATTATGGGCCAGATTATGTGAGTGGAGCGCAAACAATTTTCATGCAAGCAATATCGGGTTTTCGTGATCGCAACAAAAAAGTGTCACAAAACACATCAAAAATACATTGCAAAGTACAGTTACACTCATAATAACACCATCTAATAAAAATTGTTAAAAACCAAAAATTGCACAAAAAAAGTTATAAGGGCTCAAAGATATGAGGTCTCAGGTGTTATAAAAAAAGGCTGCAAAGGTCTTAAACATTGAGATACTGTAGTGTACATACATATATACACATGTCTAAAGATGGATATGTATGTATATAGATATATGTCTATATATGTATTTATATATGTATATACCGTCTTGGCCAAAAATATTGGCACCCCTGCATTTCTGTCAGATAATGCACCACTTTGCCCAGAACATTGTTGCAATTACAAATGTTTAGGCATTCTCAAGTTTATTTCTTTTGTTTGTATTGGTATGGTACAAAAAAGTGGAGAAAAAAAGCTAAATCTGACACATTCCAAGCAAAACTCCAAAAATAGACTGGACAAAATTATTGGCACCCTCAATTTAATATTTGGTAGCACACCCCTTGGAAAAAAACTGAAATAAATTGCTTCCTGTGATCATCAATGAGTTTCTTACACCTCTCTACTGCATTTTGGACCTTTCTTCTTTTACCAACTTCTCCAGGTCTCTCAGATTGGAAGGGTTCATTTTCCCAACTGCTGTTTTGAGATCTCTCCACAGGTGCTCTATGGGATTGAGATCTGGACTCATTGCTGGCCAGTTCAGTACTCTCCAGCACTTTCGGCTAGATTTAGAGTTTTGTCGGTAACGACCCGAAAAGCTAACGCCGGCTTTTTTCTGGCCGCACCATAAAAATAACTCTGGTATTGAGAGTCCACATAAAGGCTGCGTTAGGCTCCAAAAAAGGAGCGTAGAGCATTTTTAACGCAGCTTCAACTCTCGATACCAGAGTTGCTTACGGACGCGGCCAGCCTCAAAAACGTGCTCGTGCACGATTCCCCCATAGGAAACAATGGTGCTGTTTGAGCTGAAAAAAAACCTAACACCTGCAAAAAAGCCGCGTTCAGCTCCTAACGCAGCCCCATTGTTTGCTATGGGGAAACACTTCCTACGTCTGCACCTAACACTCTAACATGTACCCCGAGTCTAAACACCCCTAACCTTACACTTATTAACCCCTATTCTGCCGCCCCCGCTATCGCTGACCCCTGCATATTATTATTAACCCCTAATCTGCCGCTCCGTAAACCGCCGCTACTTACATTATCCCTATGTACCCCTAATCTGCTGCCCTAACATCGGCGACCCCTATATTATATTTATTAACCCCTAATCTGCCCCCCACAACGTCGCCTCCACCTGCCTACACTTATTAACCCCTAATCTGCCGACCGGACCTGAGCGCTACTATAATAAAGTTATTAACCCCTAATCCGCCTCACTAACCCTATAATAAATAGTATTAACCCCTAATCTGCCCTCCCTAACATCGCCGACACCTAACTTCAATTATTAACCCCTAATCTGCCGACTGGAGCTCACCGCTATTCTAATAAATGTATTAACCCCTAAAGCTAAGTCTAACCCTAACACTAACAACCCCTAAGTTAAATATAATTTTAATCTAACGAAATTAATTAACTCTTATTAAATAAATTATTCCTATTTAAAGCTAAATACTTACCTGTAAAATAAATCCTAATATAGCTACAATATAAATTCTAATTATATTATAGCTATTTTAGGATTAATATTTATTTTACAGGTAACTTTGTATTTATTTTAACCAGGTACAATAGCTATTAAATAGTTAAGAACTATTTAATAGCTAAAATAGTTAAAATAATTACAAAATTACCTGTAAAATAAATCCTAACCTAAGTTACATTTAAACCTAACACTACACTATCAATAAATTAATTAAATAAAATACCTATAATTATCTACAATTAAACCTAACACTACACTATCAATAAATAAATTAAATACAATACCTACAAATAACTACAATGAAATAAACTATCTAAAGTACAAAAAATAAAAAAGAACTAAGTTACAAAAAATAAAAAAATATTTACAAACATAAGAAAAATATTACAACAATTTTAAACTAATTACACCTACTCTAAGCCCCCTAATAAAATAACAAAGCCCCCCAAAATAAAAAAATGCCCTACCCTATTCTAAATTACTAAAGTTCAAAGCTCTTTTACCTTACCAGCCCTGAACAGGGCCCTTTGCGGGGCATGCCCCAAGAAGTTCAGCTCTTTTGCCTGTAAAAAAAAACATACAATACCCCCCCCAACATTACAACCCACCACCCACATACCCCTAATCTAACCCAAACCCCCCTTAAATAAACCTAACACTAAGCCCCTAAAGATCTTCCTACCTTATCTTCACCATACCAGGTTCACCGATCGATCCAGAAGAGCTCCTCCGATGTCCTGATCCAAGCCAATCAGCCAATCGGATTGAACTTGATTCTGATTGGCTGAATTCATCAGCCAATCAGAATATTCCTACCTTAATTCCAATTGGCTGATAGAATCCTATCAGCCAATCGGAATTTGAGGGACTCCATGTTGGATGACGTCATTTAAAGGAACCGTCATTCATCGTTCAGTCGTCGGCCAGGATGGATTTTCCGCGTCGGAGGTCTTCAGGATCCTGCCGCTCCGCTCCGGATGGATGACAATAGAAGATCCCGCTTGGATGAAGACTTCAATCGGATGGAAGACCTCTTCTGCCCCGCTTGGATGAAGACTTCAGCCGGATCATGGACCTCTTCAGCCCCCCGCTTGGGCTTGGATCAGGACATCGGAGGAGCTCTTCTGGATCGATCGGTGAACCTGGTATGGTGAAGATAAGGTAGGAAGATCTTCAGGGGCTTAGTGTTAGGTTTATTTAAGGGGGTTTGGGTTAGATTAGGGGTATGTGGGTGGTGGGTTGTAATGTTGGGGGGTATTGTATGTTTTTTTTTACAGGCAAAAGAGCTGAACTTCTTGGGGCATGCCCCGCAAAGGGCCCTGTTCAGGGCTGGTAAGGTAAAAGAGCTTTGAACTTTAGTAATTTAGAATAGGGTAGGGCATTTTTTTATTTTGGGGGGCTTTGTTATTTTATTAGGGGGCTTAGAGTAGGTGTAATTAGTTTAAAATTGTTGTAATATTTTTCTTATGTTTGTAAAAAAAAATTATTTTTTGTAACTTAGTTCTTTTTTATTTTTTGTACTTTAGATAGTTTATTTCATTGTAGTTATTTGTAGGTATTGTATTTAATTTATTTATTGATAGTGTAGTGTTAGGTTTAATTGTAGATAATTATAGGTATTTTATTTAATTAATTTATTGATAGTGTAGTGTTAGGTTTAATTGTAACTTTGGTTAGGATTTATTTTACAGGTAATTTTGTAATTATTTTAACTATTTTAGCTATTAAATAGTTCTTAACTATTTAATAGCTATTGTACCTGGTTAAAATAAATACAAAGTTACCTGTAAAATAAATATTAATCCTAAAATAGCTATAATATAATTATAATTTATATTGTAGCTATATTAGGATTTATTTTACAGGTAAGTATTTAGCTTTAAATAGGAATAATTTATTTAATAAGAGTTAATTAATTTCGTTAGATTAAAATTATATTTAATTTAGGGGGGTGTTAGTATTAGGGTTAGACTTAGCTTTAGGGGTTAATACATTTATTAGAATAGCGGTGAGCTCCAGTCGGCAGATTATGGGTTAATAATTGAAGTTATGTGTCGGCGATGTTAGGGAGGGCAGATTAGGGGTTAATACTATTTATTATAGGGTTAGTGAGGCGGATTAGGGGTTAATAACTTTATTATAGTAGCGCTCAGGTCCGGTCGGCAGATTAGGGGTTAATAAGTGTAGGCAGGTGGAGGCAACGTTGAGGGGGGCAGATTAGGGGTTAATAAATATAATATAGGGGTCGGCGGTGTTAGGGGCAGCAGATTAGGGGTACATAAGTATAACGTAGGTGGCGGCGCTTTGCGGTCGGCAGATTAGGGGTTAATTATTGTAGGTAGCTGGCTGCGACGTTGTGGGGGGCAGGTTAGGGGTTAGTAAATATAATATAGGGGTCGGTGGTGTTAGGGGCAGCAGATTAGGGGTACATAAGTATAACGTAGGTGGCGGTCGGCAGATTATGGGTTAAAAAAAATTAATCGAGTTGCGGCGATGTGGGGGGACCTCGGTTTAGGGGTACATAGGTAGTTTATGGGTGTTAGTGTACTTTAGAGTACAGTAGTTAAGAGCTTTATGAACCGGCGTTAGCCCAGAAAGCTCTTAACTACTGACTTTTTTCTGCGGCTGGAGTTTTGTCGTTAGATGTCTAACACTCACTTCACCCACGACTCTAAATCCCGGAGTTAGAAAAATCCCATTGAAAAGATAGGATACGCAATTGACGTAAGGGGATCTGCGGTATGGAAAAGTCGCGGCTGAAAAGTGAGCGTTAGACCCTTTTTTTAATGACTCCAAATACCGGAGGTAGCCTAAAACCAGCGTTAGGAGCCTCTAACGCTGGTTTTCACGGCTACCGCCCAACTCTAAATCTAGGCCTAAGTCTTTAACTATTTCTGGGTGCTTTTTGACGTGTGCATTGGGTCATTGTTCTGCTGTAAGAACCATAACCTCTGACGGAGACCAAACTTTCTGACACTGGGCCCTACATTGCACCACAGAATTCTTTGGTAGTCTTCAGATTTCCTAATGCCATGCACACAGTCAAGACATCCAGTGCCTGAAGCATTAAAGCAACCCCAAAACATCAGTGAGCCTCCACCATGTTTGACTGTAGGGACTGTATTCTTTTCTTTAAAAGCCTCATTTCTTTTTCTGAAAACAGTATAATAATGGACTTTACCAAAAAGCTGTAATTTTGTTTCGTCTGTCCACAGCACATTCTCCCAAAATGATTTTGGCTCCCTCGGGTAAGTTTTGGCAAACTCCAATCTGGCTTATTTATGTTTCTGTTTTAGCAGTGGGGTTCTCCTGGGTCTCCTAACATAGCGTTCCTTTTCATTCAGATGGCGACGTATAGTGCGAGCTGACACATTCGTACCCTGTGCCTGACGGTCAGCTTGAATCTGTCTGGAAGTTGATCAAGGTTCTTTATCCACCATTCGAATAATCCTTCGTTGCAATTTTTGATCAATTTTTCTCTTTCGTCCACGTTCAGGGAGATTAGCTGCAGTGCCATGGGCTGTAATCTTCGTGACAATGATGTGCACAGTGGACACAGGAACATTATTTTCTCTGGAGATGGACTTGTAACCTTGAGATTGTCCATGTTTTTCTACAATTTTTGTTCTCAAATCCTCAGACAATTCTTTGCTGCTCTTTCTCTTCTCCATGCTCAGTGCGGCAAACAGAGACAAACAACAGAAAGGTTGAGTGCATTTTTCACCATATTAACTGGTTGCCCGATTTCTATTTTGTCAGCACCTGTTAATTGATACAGGTGAGTTTAATTACAAATGACAGGAGCATCACAAACTTGGAATGTAATTATTTCTTACAATTTTGAGAAGGTGCCAATAATTTTGTCCAGTCCATTTTTGGAGTTTTGCCTGGAATGTATCAGATTTGGCTTTTTTTTCTCCACTTTTTTTGTGTCATATTAATACCAACATAAGAAATAAACATGAGAATGACTAAACATTTGTAATAGCAACAATTTTCTGGGCAAAGTGGTGCATTATCTGACAGAAATATTTTTGGCCATGACTGTATGTATTTACATTCATATATACACGTATAAACACATAAATACATATGTACACACACATGTATACCTATACTATAATCACGTTTGTAACGCGTCCGTCGGTGTCGCCAGTTGCGCACGCATCCTCAAAGTAATGTTGGCTGCGCGAGGCAGCTAAAAGAATGTTGGCTGCGTGCACAGCCAAAATAATTCACCTGGATGCAGCTTAGGCAAACAAAGCCTTAAAAAAAAAAAACACATAACCGCCCGCATGAAATAACTAAAAAACACGTAACTGTCCGCAAGAAATAATAAAAACAAAACTAACCGCCCACACAAAGTATTAAGAAAAAAAATAACTAACCGCCCACACCAAGTATAAAAAAAAATAAAACTATTTAGTTTTAAAGTATTAAAAAGAAAACTAACCACCCACATGAAGTATTAAGAAACAAAAAAAATCATAACCGCCCGTACTAAGTATTAACAAAAAAACTAACCCTTAAATTGCTTAACTCCCACAACAGAAACTACTTAACCCTTACACCGCCAAACCCCACAACGCCAACTAAATAAATTACAATATAAACCCCTAAACCGCCAAACCCTACAACGCCAACTAACTATACTATTAACTCTTAAACTGACAAACCCCCACATCGCAATAAACCCAATTAAATGGACACTAAACCAAAAAAAATTCTTTCATGATTCAGAGAGAGTATGCAATTTTTAAACAACTTTCTAATTTACTCCTATTATCAATTTTACTTTGTTCTCTTGCTTTCTTTATTTAAAAAGCAGAAATGTGATGCATAGGAGCTGGCCCATTTTTGGTTGAGAACTTGGGTTATGCTTGCTTATTGGTAAGTAACTGTAAGCCTCCAATAAGCAAGCGCTATCCATGGTGCTGAACCTAAAATGGGCTGGCTGCTAAGATTTACATTCCTGCTTGTAAAATAAAGATAGCAAGAGAATAAAGAAAAATTGATAATAGGAGTAAATTAGAAAGTTGATTAAAATGTCATGCTCTATCTGAATCGTGAAAGAAAAAAAATTGAGTTCAGTGTCCCTTTAACCCCTAAACCTCAAACCCCACACATCGCAATACACCTAATTAACCTATTAACTCCTAAACCGACAACTCCCCACAACACAAATAACTAATTTAATTACTAAGCCTCCTAACCAAACACCCCTAAATAAACCCCAATTACTACTACATTGCAATTAAAATAAAAAAATCCTAACATTAAATTACAAAAAAATAATCTAACATTACAGAAAAAACAAAACAAAATGATCAAAAATAAAAAAAATAAACCTGATCCCTATGAAAATAAAAAGGCCCCCCTAAAATAAAAACACCCCCTAATCTAAACTAAACTACCAATAGTCCTTAAAAGGTTCTTTTGTAGGGCATTGCCCTAAGTTAAACAGCTCTTTTACATTTAAAAAATACTAAGTCCCCCCTAACAGTAAAAAAAACCCCACCCACCAAACCCCCAAATTAAAAAAAAACTAACACTAAAAACTTAAACTACCCATTGCCCCTAAAGGGGCATTTGTATGGGCATTGCCCTTAAAAGGGCATTCAGCTCTTTTAAAAGCCCATTAAATCCCTAATCTTAAAAATAAAAAAAAAATAAAAAAAATCTTAAATCTAACCCCCAAATAGATACTCACCATTCCTGAAGTCCGGCGGAGAAGGTCTTCTTCCAGGCGGCTCCATCATCTTTTATCTTCATCCGGAGTGTAGGCAGCGCAGAGCAGAGGTGCGGAGCTGGCTATTTCGATGCGCGGATCCTAAGCGGCGGTCCTCAGCGACGGTTCTCATTGGTGGTCCTCAGCGGCGGTCTTTAGAAGTGGTGGTCCAAAGTGGCGTTGAGCTCCTCTTCATGCAATCGTTTGCCACACACTGAAGATTAAATTCAAGGTACCCATATTTATTGGGGTACCTTGCATTCCTATTGGCTGAAATTTTGAAATCAGTCAATAGGATGAGAGCTACTGAAATCTTATCAGCCAATAGGATTTTAGTAGCTTTAATCCTATTGGCTGATTTCAAAATTTCAGCCAATAGGAATAAAAGGTACCCCAAAGTGAATGTGGTACCTTGCATTCAATCTTCAGTGTACGACGGACATCGGATGAAGAGGAGCCTTCACGCCGCTGAGGAATGCTGCCAACCAAGGACCACCTGCCTCCATTGAGGACCGCTGCTGAGGAACCAATCATCGGGGAAGACAGCTCTGAACCTCCGCTACACGCTGCCTTCGTTCCAGATGAAGATAGAAGATGATGGAGCTGTCTGGAAGAAGACTTTCTCCGCCGGACTTCAGGAATGGTGAGTATCTATTTTGGGCTTAGTCTTAGGCTTTTTTTTTTTTTAGGGTGGCTTTTTTTTTAGATTAGGGTTTTTTTTGGGCTGGAAAAAGCTGAAAAAAGCCATTTTAAGGTCAGAAAAAGAGCTGAATGCCCTTTTAAGGGCAATACCCATACAAATGCCCTTTTTAGGGGCAATTAGTAGTTTAGGTTTTTGTGATAGGTTTTTTTTTATTTTGGGGGGTTTGGTGGATGGGGTTTTTTTAATGTTAGGAGGGACTTAGTATTTTTTAAACGTAAAAGAGCTATTTAACTTAGAGCAATGCCCTCCAAAAGGCCCTTTGTAGTTGGGTATTGCTCAATTGACTTCTAGGGGAATAAGCTATCGCGTGCACAATATCCTACGTTTGGCGTTTTGTGCGCAGTGATACCTTTTTAATTTCAACTCGTAATACCAGCGCAATCCAATGTGTGCAAAAAGTTTACTTCCAGCACAATTAGCGCTCTAGTGAAAGTGCTAAATAGTGCTTCACTAGTATTCTGGCCCTATGTTAGTTGTTTAAATATTGAAAAAATAAGGCTAAAGTTAATGTTCATAAAGCAGTGGGTGCTGCCATATTGTAACTTAGGTTTCCTTTTCTGCTGAGGCCAATTAGGAATGGTTATAAATGGTTTACTAGAGTGTGCAGCCAATGACTGTGTGGAATATAGCTGTGTCTGCACTTCTAACATGAATTGGAAAGCCCACAATATTCAAAATTAAATTAAAGGAAAGAACACAATGAATGAGTTGCTTTACCACGTCTTGAAGTGTTTAATGCCCTGTTAATGTGAAATGGTCTAAATTCGGCTCTTTTCATATCTGTTTTATAGTTCTTTGCTATTGGTTGATCCTGAGATTTAAATATTTAAATATAGTAATTTGCCATTTACATGTAATGTCTAACGTCACATGAGAACTAACAGAAATGTGAGAATACGAAATTCAATTTCGGCAAAAACGTAAGGCTTTCCCTGTATGTATTTAAAGGGACATTATACACTAAATTTTTCTTTGCATAAGTGTTTTGTAGATGATCCCTTTATACAGCCCATACAGATTTTTTTTGTAAAAATGTATAGTTTAACTTATTTTTAAATAACATTGTGCTGATTTTCAGACTCCTAACCAAGCAGGGTCGGCTCCAAGGGGGGGCATTGGGGGGCAATACTCAATCAAATGGAATGCTGTGCCCCCTTACAAAAATATTGATATGATCATACGCTTTAAAAATAATAAGCAAAATAATGAATTGTTATGTAATGCTGCATGCTGGGGGCGGAGTTAGCTGGCAAACTGTGAGGTCGCATCACGCATCTGCAAGGAGCTCAGTGTCTTAACTGCTTTTTTGGAATTGGGAGTTAAATAGAGACTTTTTGGACTTGTCTTTAACCCTATTAATTTTACCTAGCTATCGTGAGTTACTCATTTTCTTAAACAATAGACCATGATAAGAATATGATTGTATCGTATAAATATAAGTCTATAAATGGCTGCCGGCTTCTATCGACGCCTCAAAAGTGCACTGTGATCTTAGGCCAGGCCGGTAGCCATTTATAGATTTATATTTATATGATACAATCCTATTCTTATAGGTTCACAGCACATAGGTTGTATTAAGTAGCCTGATATCCGTTAGTTATTGCGAAACAGGTATAGCTAAATCTAATTTATAAAATGACCAGTACCTGAAAACCTAGTATCCTCACTGCTATTGCAAACAAAGGGGTTCATTGCATTGGGGGTTTGGGGTGCATGGCTGTTTAGGGGACATGATTGAGATTTGAAAATGAGTTTAAAGGGATAGACTAGTGAAAATTAAACTTTCATGATTCAGATAGAGCATACAATTTTAAGCAACTTTCTAATTTACTCCTATTATCAATTTTTCTTCGTTCTCTTTGTATCTTTATTTTAAAAAGCTGGAATGTAAAGCTTAGAAGCCTGCCTATTTTTGGTTCAGCACCTGGGTAGCGGTTGCTGATTGGTGTCTAAATGTAGCCATTCAATCAGCAAGTGCTACCCAGGTGCTGAACCAAATATGGGATGGCTCCTAAGCTTACTTTGCAGCTTTTTAAAATAAAGATATCAAGAGAACGAAGAAAAATTGATAATAGGAGTAAATTAGAAAGTTGCTTAAAATTGCGGCTCTATCTGAATCAGGAAATTTTATTTTTGACTAGACTATCCCTTTAAGGCTTTTGCATCCATGGTGGTTAAGGGGTGAATTGTTTTTAAGGAGCTATTGCCCTGGGGTCTCAAGTTTAATGGCTCTGTATTAGTGCACTGCATAGGATTTAGACTTCTTTCTCTTACCCAGTGATTTAGCACATATTCTCCAAATGTTAATAGTGGGCATAAGCCAGCCAGAAGCTAAACTTTCCTGCAGAATATTTAGGTCTGACTCTCATACATGCTTTGTAAATGCGTGCCCCCCCATTTCATTTGTTCTGGAGCCGACCCTGTAACCAAGCCCCAAAGTTTTAGAAGTAGACTGTTATCTACCTACTCCAGCTTTGTGTAAAGGGTCTTTCCATATGCAGAGGAAGGGGGAGGGGGCAGTGCCTGCTCTTTTTGCTATAGAACCACTTTCAGTTGGTGTTCCAGCTAACCTTTTCAACAGAGCTAAACTGGGAGCTTCTTATTAAGTTTGTATACTGTTTTATACTGGATTTTTATATCAGTATCTGTGCATATTATTCTTTATAGTGATGTCTATTACATGCAGTTATATGAAAATATGTGTACTCTGTCCCTTTAATATTTGTGTGATTGAATTTACACTGTTTTCATTAGTAAAACAAAATTCTTCTCTGTAAGCAAATCATAGCTTTGTGCTGAGGGGGGGAGTGTTCCCTTTCAAGATCCATTGTACAGGTTTTCAAATATATCAAGATACAATATGTAGGTAAGTAAGACAAGCAACTTACAGTAGTTCGTATTGTGATGTGACAATAACAAATATATTAAGAGATTGTGAAATCAATGGTATTTAAAAAAAAAAGAGACCATTATTGTTTAATCTATTTGAGCTGGGGCATTATGGGTATGCAGAATGTGTGTAGGGCATTATGGGTAATCGAACATGTGTGTAGGACATGTTATTTATACGTATTAAACTGAACAATTATTAATTATACTTTTATTTAACTTTATTTATTGTAAAAAAAAATCTTGTGAGGTTTTGCTCAAAGTACGGGATATTAACATCATTCATTTTCCATTTAATTTTAATTTTTCATGTTTTTTTTTAAAAAATTGCGCCATTTCTAGCATTGAAACTAAATAGCTGCTTTATTCTCGCAAAACTGTAAGCTCTCACTGTATAGAAGATGATTGCAGGAAACACAATATAATTTTTGCTCTGGTAGCTTAAACAATACTTGCACTTGAGAGAAAATAACTTTGCTTTTAACTTGTAATGCAAGAGCACAGGTGCTTGTGGTATCAATTTCCCGTTTGCCAATCTAGGCCTTTATGTCTAACATTATTACAAATATGGCTGCAACAGTTACCATATAGGCCTCCATATACCACTGTGTGTGCAGATAAGGTTCTCAGGAAGGGAACCTGTTCACATGCCTTTTGGTCCCCAAGTGCAGCACTAGCTGCCCTTTGCAGTCCAGGTTGTCCGACATCTACAACATCTGAAGTGCAGACATGTTAAAAACTAGGGTTTACCATCACTAAAAATAAACATTAGCTTTAATTTACTAAAAAAAGTGTTAATCTCACCCTATCTGTGCCTAAACTATATCACTAACTCAGCGCCTCCAGCCGCCCACGGCACGGTGCTCTTCTCCAATGAGGTGATATTTCCACCTCTAAACTAATAGCAATACGTGTCAACTGACAGTGTTCTGTAACCATGCATGGCTATTGGTTTAGAGGTGAAAACGTCACTTCATTGGAGAAGAGCACTGTGCCGTGGGCTGCTGGAGGCGCTGAGTTGGCGATATAGTTTTGGCACGGATTGGATCAGATTAACGCTTTTTTTAGTAAATGAAAGTTAATGTTAATTTTAGTGATGGCAAATCCTAGCGTTTGTTAAAAAACACAATGACAATAGAATTAAGTTGTTTTTTTTAATTCTAAGTTCTTTTGTATCATGAAAGTTTACTTTGATTTCCATGTTCCTCTAAATAGTGTGTTCTCTCAGCTGTAATGTTATTTTTCCACCTTTTGGCATCAAAGCATTAAAATTTTGGTGCATTAAATGGATTTTCTTCAGAATTACCCATGAGCGGATTCGCTCACCGTGATAACATAAAGCTGTACGTCTCTGCTGTATTACTGTCTGCACAGCTAAGCCTGGGGCAAGTAGCATAGAATCAATAGACCAACTCAGACCCATAATACAAGTTTAAGCTTGGTTTAATTTAAGCTTAGTCATTGATTCTGAGTTGTGAAACTTAAAGTAATTGTAAACCACACTCCATCAAGGTATAGCAGGTTAATGAAAAAAGTGACAAAAATGATTTATCTGTACAAAGCATGGATAAAGTTAGTAGCCACATTATTGCTCCGGGAAGAAAAGGGAGCAAATTAAGATATCTGTACACCTTGCTTTTTTTAGATGGAATATCCTTAAAATAAATTGTTTTCTTTTTTTTTTTTTTTTCTCTTTTAGCTTAAATGTAAGGACATTCCTCAGTAAATGATCTCTAGCCAATCCCCTCTAATCATTCCTGATAATTGCTTTCCTGCTATTCATAGCGTTGCTTGCTGGTCCACAAGGGTCTTCTTATAATCCCCATTGTGTTCATTTCGTTCTGCTGAGTTACAAGGATTTTTTTTTTGCCAAGGAATTTTCACATTTATTGGCTTTCACTTTGTCTTTTTTATGGCCCTGCTTGGCTGCAGGGGAACTTGGGAATGGCAGAGATATTTATTAGACTCGGAGTTATATGTACAGATCAATAAAGGATTCTTCATTCTCATTAGGTGGGGTTGGAGAGGAAATAATAATGCTTTGATAAGAAATGTGCTGCCCTGAAAAACTGGCACGCAAGATATTCATAAAAAAGATCTCAAAGTTTGTGTTTAACCATGTAATTACCCTCATCTGTAAAACCTCATGTGATCAATAAGACATTATGGGCTAGATTACGAGTGGAGCGCTAAGTGGAGCGTGCTAGCGATATGGGGTATTTCACTGATCTATGCGTACAAAGGAAATAGAGTGTGTATTATGATTTGAAAGTATACACGTTTGCTTCAGTGCAATTGCATTTATATCGTCAGCTTAGCGTGACTTCTGAGCTCTGGATAACTGTTACGCAAGACAAAAAAGTGGCACAAAAACCATCAAAAAATACATTTAAAAGTACAGTTATACTTATAGTAACACTATCTGATAAAGATATGAGGTTTTAGGTGTTAGAAAAAAAGGCAGGCAAAAGGCTTTAACATAGAGATGCAAACATATACAGGTGGCCTCGGTTTACAACTGTTCAATTTACACCGTTTCAGAATAACAACCTTTTTTCCAGTCATGTGACTGATATTGAAAAGCATTGAGAAGCAGTGCATTTATTAAAATAGCCAGTAGGTGGAGCTGTCCGCTTGTGTTGCAGCAAAGCCAAGCAAGCTGAAATTAATCAGTTTATCCAGACCTGAGCTATCGAGCAGATTTCAAAGCAACAAGATCTTCCTGTCTATAAATCAGTCCAGATTTGAATGCATAGAAAGAACTGTTTGCAGAAAAATGCAAGTGAAGTCTGTGTTGTGTGATTATTTTATTAGGTTTATAATGCTGTTTAGTAAATGTTTTTGTTCATTTAACTTAGTTTAATTATATATTCTGTGTTGTGTGATTATTTTATTAGGTTTATAATGCTGTTTAGCATTTAAAGTCTTCATTTCAAAGCTTTAAAAATAATGTATTAGGGGTTACTTATGACAATTTGGAGAGGGGCCTGGAACCTATCTCCCTCACTTCCCATTGACTTACATTATAAACTGGGTTTCAATTTACAACGGTTTTGATTTACAACCATTCCTTCTGGAACCTAACCCTGGCGTAAACTGAGGGATACCTGTACATGTTTAAAAATGAATGTGTGTATATATATCTATGTTTATATGTGTGTACATATGCATTTATGTATTTATATATGTATATCTGTACACATATAGGGGCCTATTTATAATGTGTCTATCCGACATGATCCGATCAGCGGATCATGTCCGACAGACATCGCTAAATGCGGAGAGCAATACGCTCTCCGCATTCAGCATTGCACCAGCAGTTCTTGTGAACTGCTGGTGCAACGCCGCCCCCTGCAGATTTGCGGCCAATCAGCTGCTAGCAGGGGGTGTCAATTAACCCAATCGTATTCGATCGGGTTGAACTGCGGTGATGTCTGTCCGCCTCCTCAGAGCAGATGGACAGGTTATATGTACACATAAATATATATATATATAAGGGAAGAGCACTCTCACTTAGTCCAACAGCTTCCAGGGTGCTAGTGAGGATATACATACAGCAAACAAAATGTGCCCTCTCTGGTCTTTTCCAAACAACTTTTACTGTGAAAAGTAAGTGACGTTTCAGGGACAAAGTATCTCCTTCCTCAGGCACAGTGTATACAAATTCAAAACAATATATAGCTACAAACAACCCCAATTAGGACAAAAAACCGCCAAATCATAGTTATGGTAAAAACCTGATCACATAGTAAACATCAGTGTGTGATCTAATATAACTATATTAGTCTGAGTAATAGTATCAATATTCAACAATCAGTGATGATATAACAGTGCAGAGATATGTGACAGAATAAATGCAACCAGTAACAGAGATAATCAGTGTAAGCACACATTCATATACACAAAACATGCAGAGATAATCAGTGTAAGCACACATTCATATACACAAAACATGCAGAGATAATCAGTGTAAGCACACATTCATATACACAAAAGATGCAGAGATAAGCAGTGTAAGCACACATTCATATACACAAAACATGCAGAGATAATTAGTATAAGCACACATTCATATGCACAAAACATGCAGAGATAATCAGTGTAAGCACACATTCATATACACAAAACATGCAGAGATAAGCAGTGTAAGCACACATTCATATACACAAAAGATGCAGAGATAAGCAGTGTAAGCACACATTCATATACACAAAACATGCAGAGATAATTAGTATAAGCACACATTCATATGCACAAAACATGCAGAGATAATCAGTGTAAGCACACATTCATATACACAAAACATGCAGAGATAAGCAGTGTAAGCACACATTCATATTCACAGAACATGCAGAGATAATCAGTATAAGCACACATTCATATACACAAAAGATGCAGAGATAAGCAGTGTAAGCACACATTCATATACACAAAACATGCAGAGATAAGCAGTGTAAGTACACATTCATATACACAAAACATGCAGAGATAATCAGTGTAAGCACACATTCATATATGCAAAAAATGCAGCGATAATCAGTGTAAGCACACATTCATATACACAAAAAATGCAGCGATAATCAGTGTAAGCACACATTCATATACACAAAAAATGCAGCGATAATCAGTGTAAGCACACATTCATATACACAAAAAATGCAGAGATAATCAGTGTAAGCACACATTCATATACACAAAACATGGAGAGATAATCAGTGTAAGCACACATTCATATATACTGAAAAAATGCAGAGATAATCAGTGTAAGCACACATTCATATACACAAAAAATGCAGCGATAATCAGTGTAAGTACACATTCATATATACTGAAAAAATGCAGAGATAATCAGTTTAAAGGGACAGTATACACTCATTTTCATATAACTGCATGTAATAAGATGCACAGATACTGATATAAAAATCCAGTATAAAACTGTTTAAAAACTTACTTAGAAGCTGTCTGTCAGGTTTCACCTTTCTACTCCACCTCTCCATTACGCCCACTCTCTCCTGATTGGATAACTCTCCTTTAAGACACCTGTGCAGCACTCAACCTGTGCTTAGTATTGTTTGTTTATAGGATACTAGCTCTGAAGTTACTCTAACGTTCCCCAGAGGTTTCCAAGAAGCTTAATTCTTTCTTTTGAGACTAATTTCTACTCTCACCGGACTTATCTAACAGTGGTGTTCAGGAGAATACCTTGCAACTGCAAAAGCCTCTCTCAGTGCGGTAATATACTTTCAACCACTTTATTGAAGTCCATTCACTTACCGTCTTCTTACAGCACTTCTGCCTTCTCTCCCCTAAACGCTGCCTGTCAGCACTACACAACTCTGCTGCAGCGTGACGTCACTTCCGGTTTCTCCGGCACCAGCTTCAGATCACTGACAAACAGCTCCGGACCAAGTCGCACAAGCCTGCCACTAATACAAGTTTCAGGTACCTTTAACTGTATTACAATACCGGACAGTATACATTCTGTTCTCTTGCTTGCTACATTGCCTAAGCTGCTGCTTAATACGAACTGTGCCTGTGTTTAATCCACTTTGTGCGGCTGCTTCCTCCTACTGTGCTTCTATGAACTTTTGCTACTCAGTTTAATATGTTTGGCTTGTTTGCTATTAACTTGGAACATCTGTGATAACATCACCTAAAACTCTCCTACAGATTATACTGTGAGGTTTGTTAATTTCAACAATCTGAGCATTATCACTTGACTGAGGAATATCCTTTTCACTCATAGAGGATTATATCAGTTAAGTGAGACATTCCACATATTATTAGGTACTGCAGTTGCGTTCCAATCCTGATTCTAAATAGTTACCTTATATAATACTAAGCCTTTAAAAAAATGGAACCAGCAGACCTACGCCAGATTGTTTACAATTTAACTCAAAAAGTAGATCAATTAGCTCAGGGATTACATGACCTCCAAATTGAAAATGCATCCTTAAGAAGTATCATAAAAGACTCTTTAGCATTAAATGCTACTCAGACTGGACCGATTATTGACTACCGTGAGCTCAATAAGTGCACTATCAAAAACCGTTATCCTCTGCCTTTGATCCCAGAGATGATTGAAAGACTCTCAGAGGCTAGGATTTTTACTAAGCTTGATTTAAGAGGGGCGTATAATCTGATCAGGATTAAGCAGGGGCATGAGTGGCTGACGGCATTCAGGACCAGATACGGTCTCTTCGAGTATCTGGTAATGCCGTTCGGTCTCTGCAATGCCCCTGCCACCTTTCAGTTTTTCATCAATGATGTATTCCGAGATTTATTAGACGTTTGTCTAGTAATATACCTCGACGACATCCTAATATACTCAAAGACTCAACAAGAACATGTCAGACATGTTCGTCTAGTTCTTTCCAGACTTAGAGCACACAAGCTATACGCAAAACTTGAAAAATGTAAATTCCATACTGACCAAGTTTCTTTTCTCGGCTATGATATCTCACCCTCTGGTATAAAAATGCAAAAGGAAAAGGTGGATGCAGTTCTTCATTGGCCACAACCTAACTCTAGAAAGGATTTACAACGCTTTCTAGGATTTTCCAATTATTATAGGAAATTTATTAAAGACTTTTCTAAGATCGTCAGACCTCTAACAGCCCTCACTGGTTCCACATCTTCATTCTCCTGGGGACCTGATGCCGATAAAGCTTTCCAATACCTGAAATCCAGATTTACTACAGCTCCGATTTTACAATTTCCTAACCCTCTCTATCAATATACCCTAGAAGTAGACTCTTCTGATTTTGCTATTGGCGCTGTGCTCTCACAACAAAAATCCCTCACAGAACCTTTACATCCAATATCTTTTTATTCTAAAGTTATGTCTCCTGCGGAAAGGAATTATGCTATTGGGGATAAGGAGTTGCATGCTATTCGTCGCTCTCTAGAACACTGGAGACACCTCTTGGAGGGTACCAATATACCCATTAACATATACACTGATCACAAAAACCTCCAATACCTTCAATCTAACAAAACTCTTTCTGCTAGACAGGTCCGTTGGAGCCTCTATTTTGACCGTTTCAACTTTAACATTATTTACAGACCAGCTCACAAGAATGCTAAAGCCGATGCATTATCCCGTTTGCCAGAGAGACCGATTTCCTACCCTCTTAGGAGGGAAATTGTTTCCCCTGACTGTTTTATTGGCCTCACTACTCCCATGCTAACGGACTTACGAAACTACTGTAAACAACAAACTAGTCCACCTTTACCTAACCTCATAAAAAATTCTGGAATTTTCTATCATGGCAAGAAGATTTTTCTACCACCTGAGATGAGAGTCCCCTTGATACAGAATTACCATGACTCTCCGTTGGCTGGTCACCCTGGGGTTCGTCGGACTCTTGATTTGCTTAGCAGGACCTTCTGGTGGCCAAGGATGAAAACCTCAATATATGATTATATCACCACTTGCAGAACCTGTGCCACTTGCAAACCTGAGCGAAAACCACCTTTTGGCTTATTGATGTCTTTACCAGTTCCCACCAAACCCTGGCACCACGTTTCAATGGATTTCATAGTTGACCTACCTCCATCTAATTCTCAAACTACCATTCTTGTTGTCATCGATCTTTTCACAAAAATGGCCCATTTTGTTCCATTCCACAAATTGCCTACTTCCTCTGAAACTGCTACTCTCTTCATTGATCACATCATTAAGCTACATGGCATACCACCCATGCTAACTACAGATAGAGGAACACAATTTACCTCTAAGTTCTGGTCTAAACTCTGTGAACTAACTCAGATTGATCATCGCTTCTCCACTGCTTTTCACCCTCAAACTAATGGGCAAGCAGAAAGGTTGAATCAGTGGCTCGAACACTACTTGAGATGTTATTGCTCCTACCATCAGACTGACTGGGTCAAATACCTCTCCATGGCTGAGTACGCTTACAATAACTCTATCCATTCTTCCACCAAGATGACACCATTTTTTGCAAACTACGCCTACCACCCAGATTTCATACTATCATCTCTTGGCTCTGTGGACTCCCCTACACTTGATGAGCTTCATGATTCACTTCAACACAACTTTGAGACAATTCGACAAAACATCCTGCAAGCTCAAAAATCTCAGAAACACTACTATGATCTCAGAAGAAGGAAACCTCCTCGATACACTATTGGTGATCTTGTATGGCTCTCCACTAAGAACTTGAGATTACAGATTCCATCAAAAAAGATGGCCAGCCTTTTTATTGGACCTTTCCCAGTAGAGAAGGTCATAAATGATAATGCTGTTAGGCTACAACTCCCTCATACTCTCAAAATCCACCCAACGTTTCACGTTTCGCTTTTGAAACCCTATATCCGCACGAGGAACGATCAGCTACTGTTACCACCTCTTCCTACTACCCTTGCGGACAATGAGTATGAGGTTGATTCGATCTTAGACTCTAGATACTCTAATGGTGTCTTACAGTATTTAGTTAGGTGGAAGAACTACTCCAGTGATGAGGATTCCTGGGAGCCTCTTTCTAATCTCAACTCTCCCCGGCTCTTGTCTTTGTTTCACCGACGCCATCCTGATCGTCCTGGTCCTGTCGCTGTGGGACAGCTCCCTTGTTGAGGGGGTACTGTCAGGTTTCACCTTTCTACTCCACCTCTCCAGTACGCCCACTCTCTCCTGATTGGATAACTCTCCTTTAAGACACCTGTGCAGCACTCAACCTGTGCTTAGTATTGTTTGTTTATAGGATACTAGCTCTGAAGTTACTCTAACGTTCCCCAGAGGTTTCCAAGAAGCTTAATTCTTTCTTTTGAGACTAATTTCTACTCTCACCGGACTTATCTAACAGTGGTGTTCAGGAGAATACCTTGCAACTGCAAAAGCCTCTCTCAGTGCGGTAA
The DNA here is from genome assembly GCF_027579735.1 of Bombina bombina. Classification (NCBI taxonomy): domain Eukaryota; kingdom Metazoa; phylum Chordata; class Amphibia; order Anura; family Bombinatoridae; genus Bombina; species Bombina bombina. Next base: position 1,207,417,391 of record NC_069502.1, on the reverse strand, counting down.
TATACTTTCAACCACTTTATTGAAGTCCATTCACTTACCGTCTTCTTACAGCACTTCTGCCTTCTCTCCCCTAAACGCTGCCTGTCAGCACTACACAACTCTGCTGCAGCGTGACGTCACTTCCGGTTTCTCCGGCACCAGCTTCAGATCACTGACAAACAGCTCCGGACCAAGTCGCACAAGCCTGCCACTAATACAAGTTTCAGGTACCTTTAACTGTATTACAATACCGGACAGTATACATTCTGTTCTCTTGCTTGCTACATTGCCTAAGCTGCTGCTTAATACGAACTGTGCCTGTGTTTAATCCACTTTGTGCGGCTGCTTCCTCCTACTGTGCTTCTATGAACTTTTGCTACTCAGTTTAATATGTTTGGCTTGTTTGCTATTAACTTGGAACATCTGTGATAACATCACCTAAAACTCTCCTACAGATTATACTGTGAGGTTTGTTAATTTCAACAATCTGAGCATTATCACTTGACTGAGGAATATCCTTTTCACTCATAGAGGATTATATCAGTTAAGTGAGACATTCCACATATTATTAGGTACTGCAGTTGCGTTCCAATCCTGATTCTAAATAGTTACCTTATACTGTCAGTTTGGCTCTGTTGAAAAGGTAGTTGGAAAGCCCACTGCAAGTGGCAAATAAGACCCCCCCCTCCCCCTTCTTTTGCATATGAAAAGACCCTTTACACAAACAGGAGCAAGCTGGAGAAGGTAGCTGACGGTATTCACATAAAACTTTGGGGCTTGGTTAGGAGTCTGAAAATCAGAGCAATGTTATTTAAAAATAAGCAAAACTATACATTTATTTTTTAAAAAAACTTTATGGGCTATATAAATAGATCATCTACAAAACATGTATGCAAAGAAAAAATGTGTGTATAATGTCCCTTTAAGCACACATTCATATACACAAAATATGCAGAGATAATCAGTGTAAGCACACATTCATATACACAAAACATGCAGAGATAATCAGTGTAAGCACACATTCATATACACAAAACATGCAGAGATAAGCAGTGTATGCACACATTCATATATGCAAAACATGCAGAGATAATCAGTGTAAGCACACATTCATATACACAAAACATGCAGAGATAAGCAGTGTAAGCACAGATTCATATATGCAAAACATGCAGAGATAAGCAGTGTTAGCACACATTCATATACACAAAATATGCAGAGATAATCAGTGTAAGCACACATTCATATATGCAAAACATGCAGAGATAATCAGTGTAAGCACACATTCATATACGCAAAACATGCAGAGATAATCAGTTTAAGCACACATTCATATACACAAAACATGCAGAGATAATCAGTTTAAGCACAAATTCATATACACAAAACATGCAGAGATAATCCACAGAACATGCAGAGATAATCAGTGTTAGCACACATTCATATACACAAAACATGCAGGGATAATCAGTGTAAGCACACATTCATATACACAAAACATGGAGAGATAAGCAATGTAAGCACACATTCATATACACAAAACATGCAGAGATAAGCAGTGTAAGCACACATTCATATACACAAAACATGCAGAGATAATCAGTGTTAGCACACATTAATATACACAAAAGATGCAGAGATAAGCAGTGTAAGCACACATTCATATACACAAAACATGCAGAGATAATCAGTGTAAGCACACATTCATATACACAAAACATGCAGAGATAATCAGTGTAAGCACACATTCATATACACAAAACATGCAGAGATAATCAGTGTAAGCACACATTCATATACACAAAACATGCAGAGATAATCAATGTAAGCACACATTCATATACACAAAACATGCAGAGATAATCAGTATAAGCACACATTCATATACACAAAACATGCAGAGATAATCAGTATAAGCACACATTCATATAAACAAAACATGCAGAGATAATCAGTGTAAGCACACATTCATATACACAAAACATGCAGAGATAATCAGTGTAAGCACACATTCATATACACAAAACATGCAGAGATAAGCAGTGTAAGCACACATTCATATACGCAAAACATGCAGAGATAATCAGTGTTAGCACACATTCATATACACAAAACATGCAGAGATAAGCAGTGTAAGCACACATTCATATACACAAAACATGCAGAGATAAGCAGTGTAAGCACACATTCATATACACAAAACATGCAGAGATAATCATTGTAAGCACACATTCATATACACAAAACATGCAGAGATAAGCAGTGAAAGCACACATTCATATATACAAAACATGCAGATATAGGCAGTGTAAGCACACATTCATATACACAAAACATGCAGAGATAAGCAGTGTAAGTACACATTCATATATACAAAACATTCAGAGATAAGCAGTGTAAGCACACATTCATATACACAAAACATGCAGAGATAAGCAGTGTTAGCACACATTCATATACACAAAACATGCAGGGATAAGCAGTGTTTCTTTTAGTTTTTAGTTTCCCTTAGCACCTTGAGTCCCTCACGGGTGATTAGTTTGCGCTCTATAAGTACCCAATAGATAGATAGATAGATAGATAGATAGATAGATAGATAGATAGATAGATAGATAGATAGATAGATATGGTCCTGTGCCAGCGGACAAATAGTAATAGAATACTGTGTCTGCAGAGGGTTTCTGAATCACAGGAATATTAACAACAGGAATACTGTTTCAGAACAGCATTAAAGGGACATTGAACACTAGATTTTTCTTTGCATAAATGTTTTGTAGATGATCCATTTATATAGCCCATCTGAGAGTATGTTTGTAACAATGTATAGTTTTGCTTATTTTTTTTAATAACATTGTGCTGATTTTTAGACTCCTAACCAAGCCTTACAGTGTCAGATGTATATGCGCATTTACAGACTCATGCTGGCTCCTGTTTGTCAAATCTGCAGGGTGGGGGAGCGAGAGTCTGCTCCCAGCCCCTTTCACTGGGTTTTCCAACCTAACATAATCAGTGCTAAACTTGAAACTTCTAAGTACGTTTTAAAAAAAGTTTTTTTAATGGATTCTTAGATCAGTATCTGTGCATATTATTATTATTTATAGTAGTATCTATGAGATGCAGTTATATGAAAGTAGGTGTATACGGTCCCTTTAAATATGTCACAGTAACTGAAAGCACTGATGCTGAACACTATTCTGTTTTCTAATATCATATTGTATTAGCAGGTAGTGAATTCCGAAGGCAGAAAAACACAGCCAGGTTACAAATGGCAACCTGGTCAGGCTAAGCTGAGGCCTGTGTGAGAAACAACTCTCATACTCAGGCAAAGCTGAAGTTTGTGCTGGCAGATAATGTTATAGTCAGGCAAAGCTGAGGTCTGTGCTAGCAGATAATGTTATAGTCAGGCAAAGCTGAGGTTTGTGCTAGCAGATAATGTTATAGTCAGGCAAAGCTGAGGTTTGTGCTAGCAGATAATGTTTTAGTCAGGCAAAGCTGAGGTTTGTGCTAGCAGGTAATGTTATAGTCAGGCAAAGCTGAGGTTTGTGCTGGCAGGTAATGTTATAGTCAGGCAAAGCTGAAGTTTGTGCTAGCAGGTAATGTTATAGTCGGGCAAAGCTGAGGTCTGTGCTAGCAGGTAATGTTATAGTCAGGCAAAGCTGAGGTCTGTGCTAGCAGATAAGGTTATAGTCAGGCAAAGCTGAGGTTTGTGCTAGCAGGTAATGTTATAGTCAGGCAAAGCTGAGGTCTGTGCTAGCAGGTAATGTTATAGTCAGGCAAAGCTGAAGTTTGTGCTAGCAGGTAATGTTATAGTCAGGCAAAGCTGAGGTCTGTGCTAGCAGGTAATGTTATAGTCAGGCAAAGCTGAGGTCTGTGCTAGCAGGTAATGTTTTAGTCAGGCAAAGCTGAAGTTTGTGCTAGCAGATAAGGTTATAGTCAGGCAAAGCTGAGGTTTGTGCTAGCAGGTAATGTTATAGTCAGGCAAAGCTGAGGTCTGTGCTAGCAGGTAATGTTATAGTCAGGCAAAGCTGAGGTCTGTGCTAGTAGGTAATGTTATAGTCAGGCAAAGCTGAGGTCTGTGCTAGCAGGTAATGTTATAGTCAGGCAAAGCTGAGGTCTGTGCTAGTAGGTAATGTTATAGTCAGGCAACACTGAGGTTTGTGCTAGCAGGTAATGTTATAGTCAGGCAACACTGAGGTTTGTGCTGGCAGGTAATGTTATAGTCAGGCAAAGCTGAAGTTTGTGCTAGCAGGTAATGTTATAGTCAGGCAAAGCTGAGGTTTGTGCTAGCAGATAATGTTTTAGTCAGGCAAAGCTGAGGTTTGTGCTAGCAGGTAATGTTATAGTCGGGCAAAGCTGAGGTTTGTGCTGGCAGGTAATGTTATAGTCAGGCAAAGCTGAAGTTTGTGCTAGCAGGTAATGTTATAGTCGGGCAAAGCTGAGGTCTGTGCTAGCAGGTAATGTTATAGTCAGGCAAAGCTGAGGTCTGTGCTAGCAGGTAATGTTATAGTCAGGCAAAGCTGAAGTTTGTGCTAGCAGGTAATGTTATAGTCAGGCAAAGCTGAGGTTTGTGCTAGCAGATAATGTTTTAGTCAGGCAAAGCTGAAGTTTGTGCTAGCAGATAAGGTTATAGTCAGGCAAAGCTGAGGTTTGTGCTAGCAGGTAATGTTATAGTCAGGCAAAGCTGAGGTTTGTGCTAGCAGGTAATGTTATAGTCAGGCAAAGCTGAGGTCTGTGCTAGCAGGTAATGTTATAGTCAGGCAAAGCTGAAGTTTGTGCTAGCAGGTAATGTTATAGTCAGGCAAAGCTGAGGTTTGTGCTAGCAGGTAATGTTATAGTCAGGCAAAGCTGAGGTCTGTGCTAGCAGATAATGTTTTAGTCAGGCAAAGCTGAAGTTTGTGCTAGCAGATAATGTTATAGTCAGGCAAAGCTGAGGTTTGTGCTAGCAGGTAATGTTATAGTCAGGCAAAGCTGAGGTCTGTGCTAGCAGGTAATGTTATAGTCAGACTAAGCTGAGGTTTGTGCTAGCAGATAATGTTATAGTCAGGCAAAGCTGAGGTTTGTGCTGGCAGGTAATGTTATAGTCAGGCAAAGCTGAGGTCTGTGCTAGCAGGTAATGTTATAGTCAGGCAAAGCTGAGGTTTGTGCTAGCAGGTAATGTTATAGTCAGGCAAAGCTGAGGTCTGTGCTAGCAGGTAATGTTATAGTCAGACTAAGCTGAGGTTTGTGCTAGCAGATAATGTTATAGTCAGGCAAAGCTGAGGTTTGTGCTAGCAGATAATGTTATAGTCAGGCAAAGCTGAGGTCTGTGCTAGCAGGTAATGTTATAGTCAGACTAAGCTGAGGTTTGTGCTAGCAGATAATGTTATAGTCAGGCAAAGCTGAGGTTTGTGCTAGCAGATAATGTTATAGTCAGGCAAAGCTGAGGTCTGTGCTAGCAGGTAATGTTATAGTCAGGCAAAGCTGAGGTCTGTGCTAGCAGGTAATGTTATAGTCAGGCAAAGCTGAGGTCTGTGCTAGCAGGTAATGTTATAGTCAGGCAAAGCTGAGGTCTGTGCTGGCAGGTAATGTTATAGTCAGGCAAAGCTGAGGTTTGTGCTGGCAGGTAATGTTATAGTAAGGCAAAGCTGAGGTTTGTGCTGGCAGATAATGTTATAGTCAGGCAAAGCTGAGGTTTGTGCTGGCAGGTAATGTAATAGTCAGGCAAAGCTGAGGTCTGTGCTGACAGGTAATTTTATAGTTAGGCTAAGCTGAGGTGTCTTCTGGCAGGTAATGTTATAGTCAGGCAAAGCTGAGGTTTGTGCTGGCAGATAATGTTATAGTCAGGCAAAGCTGAGGTTTGTGCTGGCAGATAATGTTATAGTCAGGCAAAGCTGAGGTTTGTGCTGGCAGATAATGTTTTAGCCAGGCAAAGCTGAGGTTTGTGCTGGCAGATAATGTTTTAGTCAGGCAAAGCTGAGGTTTGTGCTGGCAGATAATGTTTTAGTCAGGCAAAGCTGAGGTTTGTGCTAGTAGGTAATGTTATAGTCAGGCAAAGCTGAGGTTTGTACTAGCAGGTAATGTTATAGTCAGACTAAGCTGAGGTTTGTGCTGGCAGATAATGTTATAGTCAGGCAAAGCTGAGGTTTGTGCTGGCAGATAATGTTATAGTAAGGCTAAGCTGAGGTTTGTGCTAGCAGGTAATGTTATAGTAAGGCAAAGCTGAGGTTTGTGCTGGCAGATAATGTTATAGTAAGGCAAAGCTGAGGTTTGTGCTGGCAGGTAATGTAATAGTCAGGCAAAGCTGAGGTCTGTGCTGACAGGTAATTTTATAGTTAGGCTAAGCTGAGGTGTCTTCTGGCAGGTAATGTTATAGTCAGGCAAAGCTGAGGTTTGTGCTGGTAGGCAAAGCTAAGGTCTGTGCTTGCAGGTAATGTTATAGTCAGGCAACACTGAGGTTTGTGCTGGCTGGTAATGTTATAGTCAGGCAACACTGAGGTTTGTGCTAGCAGGTAATGTTATAGTCAGGCAAAGCTGAGGTCTGTGCTAGCAGGTAATGTTATAGTCAGACTAAGCTGAGGTTTGTGCTAGCAGGTAATGTTATAGTCAGGCAAAGCTGAGGTCTGTGCTAGTAGGTAATGTTATAGTCAGGCAAAGCTGAGGTCTGTGCTAGCAGGTAATGTTATAGTCAGGCAACACTGAGGTTTGTGCTAGCAGGTAATGTTATAGTCAGGCAACACTGAGGTTTGTGCTAGCAGGTAATGTTATAGTCAGGCAAAGCTGAAGTTTGTGCTGGCAGGTAATGTTATAGTCAGGCAAAGCTGAAGTTTGTGCTAGCAGATAAGGTTATAGTCAGGCAAAGCTGAGGTTTGTGCTAGCAGGTAATGTTATAGTCAGGCAAAGCTGAGGTTTGTGCTAGCAGATAAGGTTATAGTCAGGCAAAGCTGAGGTTTGTGCTAGCAGGTAATGTTATAGTCAGGCAAAGCTGAGGTTTGTGCTAGCAGGTAATGTTATAGTAAGGCAAAGCTGAAGTTTGTGCTGGCAGGTAATGTTATAGTAAGGCAAAGCTGAGGTTTGTGCTAGCAGGTAATGTTATAGTCAGGCAAAGCTGAGGTTTGTGCTAGCAGGTAATGTTATAGTCAGGCAAAGCTGAGGTCTGTGCTAGCAGGTAATGTTATAGTCAGGCAAAGCTGAGGTCTGTGCTAGCAGGTAATGTTATAGTCAGGCAAAGCTGAGGTTTGTGCTAGCAGGTAATGTTATAGTCAGGCAAAGCTGAGGTTTGTGCTAGCAGGTAAGGTTATAGTCAGGCAAAGCTGAGGTTTGTGCTAGCAGGTAATGTTATAGTAAGGCAAAGCTGAAGTTTGTGCTGGCAGATAATGTTATAGTCAGGCAACACTGAGGTTTGTGCTAGAAGGTAATGTTATAGTCAGGCAAAGCTGAAGTTTGTGCTAGTAGGTAATGTTATAGTCAGGCAACACTGAGGTTTGTGCTAGCAGGTAATGTTATAGTCAGGCAACACTGAGGTTTGTGCTAGCAGGTAATGTTATAGTCAGGCAAAGCTGAAGTTTGTGCTGGCAGGTAATGTTATAGTCAGGCAAAGCTGAGGTTTGTGCTAGCAGGTAATGTTATAGTCAGGCAAAGCTGAAGTTTGTGCTGGCAGGTAATGTTATAGTCAGGCAAAGCTGAAGTTTGTGCTGGCAGATAATGTTATAGTCAGGCAAAGCTGAAGTTTGTGCTGGCAGATAATGTTATAGTCAGGCAAAGCTGAAGTTTGTGCTGGCAGGTAATGTTATAGTCAGGCAAAGCTGAAGTTTGTGCTGGCAGGTAATGTTATAGTCAGGCAAAGCTGAAGTTTGTGCTGGCAGATAATGTTATAGTCAGGCAAAGCTGAAGTTTGTGCTGGCAGGTAATGTTATAGTCAGGCAAAGCTGAAGTTTGTGCTGGCAGGTAATGTTATAGTCAGGCAAAGCTGAAGTTTGTGCTGGCAGATAATGTTATAGTCAGGCAAAGCTGAAGTTTGTGCTGGCAGGTAATGTTATAGTCAGGCAAAGCTGAAGTTTGTGCTGGCAGATAATGTTTTAGTCAGGCAACACTGAGGTTTGTGCTAGCAGGTAATGTTATAGTAAGGCAAAGCTGAGGTTTGTGCTAGCAGGTAATGTTATAGTCAGGCAAAGCTGAGGTTTGTGCTAGCAGGTAATGTTATAGTCAGGCAAAGCTGAGGTGTGTTCTGGCAGATACTGTTATAGTCAGGCAAAGCTGAGGTTTGTGCTAGCAGGTAATGTTATAGTCAGGCAAAGCTGAGGTTTGTGCTGGCAGATAATGTTTTAGTCAGGCAAAGCTGAGGTTTGTGCTGGCAGATAATGTTTTAGTCAGGCAAAGCTGAGGTTTGTGCTGGCAGATAATGTTATAGTCAGGCAAAGCTGAGGTTTGTACTAGCAGGTAATGTTATAGTCAGACTAAGCTGAGGTTTATGTGGGAAACTACTCTCATACTCAGGCAAAGCTGAGGTCTGTTCTGGCAGGTAATGTTATAGTGAGGCAACACTGAGGTCTGTGCTAGTAGGTAATATTATAGTCAGGGAAAGCTGAGGTCTGTGCTAGTAGGTAATATTATAGTCAGGCAAAGCTGAGGTCTGTGCTAGTAGGTAATATTATAGTCAGGCAAAGCTGAGGTCTGTGCTAATAGGTAATGTTATAGTCAGGCAACACTGAGGTCTGTGCTAGTAGGTAATATTATAGTCAGGGAAAGCTGAGGTCTGTGCTAGTAGGTAATATTATAGTCAGGGAAAGCTGAGGTCTGTGCTAGTAGGTAATATTATAGTCAGGGAAAGCTGAGGTCTGTGCTAGTAGGTAATATTATAGTCAGGCAAAGCTGAGGTCTGTGCTAGTAGGTAATATTATAGTCAGGCAAAGCTGAGGTCTGTGCTAGTAGGTAATGTTATAGTGAGGCAACACTGAGGTCTGTGCTAGTAGGTAATATTATAGTCAGGGAAAGCTGAGGTCTGTGCTAGTAGGTAATATTATAGTCAGGCAAAGCTGAGGTCTGTGCTAGTAGGTAATGTTATAGTCAGGCAACACTGAGGTCTGTGCTAGTAGGTAATGTTATAGTCAGGCAACACTGAGGTCTGTGCTAGTAGGTAATATTATAGTCAGGGAAAGCTGAGGTCTGTGCTAGTAGGTAATATTATAGTCAGGCAAAGCTGAGGTCTGTGCTAGTAGGTAATGTTATAGTCAGGCAACACTGAGGTTTGTGCTAGTAGGTAATATTATAGTCAGGCAAAGCTGGGGGTTGTGCTGGCAGGTAATGTTATAGTGAGGCAACACTGAGGTCTGTGCTAGTAGGTAATATTATAGTCAGGGAAAGCTGAGGTCTGTGCTAGTAGGTAATATTATAGTCAGGGAAAGCTGAGGTCTGTGCTAGTAGGTAATATTATAGTCAGGCAAAGCTGGGGGTTGTGCTGGCAGGTCATGTTATAGTTAAAGGGACATAATACTCATATGCTAAATCACTTGAAACTAATGCAGTATAACTGTAAAAAGCTGACAGGAAAATATCACCTGAGCATCTCTATGTAAAAAAGGAAGATATTTTACCTCACAATTTCCTCAGCTCAGCAGACTAAGTTCTGTGTAAAAAGTTATACTCAGCTGCTTCCAGCTGCAGGTAAACAAATTTAAAAAAATGAAGAAATGAACAGCAGCCAATCAGCATCAGCAGTGCTGAGGTCGTGAACTCTTACTGTGATCTCATGAGATTTGACTTAACTCTCATGAGATTTCATAGTAAGCTTCCTTTACCTGATTGGTGAAATAATATGAGAGTGCACGATGCTCATCCCTTCAGATGTCCCAGGACAGACACACTAAAATGCTGCTTAGAAATCCTTTACAATGGGAGGTGGCTACTGAGGAACTTTTGAGGTAAAATATCTTTCTTTTTTACATAGAGATGTTCAGGTGATATTTTCTAATCAGCTTTTTACAGCTATGCTGCATCACTTTCAAGTGTTTAAACATTTGGGTATTATGGCCCTTTAAGCAAATCTGAGGTTTGTGCTGGCAGGTACTGTTATAGTCAGGCAAAGCTGAGGACTGTACTGGCAGATAATGTTATAGTCAGGCAAAGCTGAGGACTGTACTGGCAGGTAATGTTATAATCAGGGAAAGCTGAGGTTTGTGCTGGCAGGTAATGTTATAATCAGGGAAAGCTGAGGTTTGTGCTAGCAGATAATATTATAGTCAGGCAAAGCTAAGGTCTGTGCTGGCAGATAATGTTATAGTCAGGGAAAGCTGAGGTCCATGCTGGCAGGTAATGTTATAGTCAGGCAAAGCTGAGGACTGTACTGGCAGGTAATGTTTTAGAGAGGGAAAGCTGAGGTTTGTGTTGGCAGGTAATGTTATAGTCAGGCAACACTGAGGTCTGTGCTGACAGGTCATGTTATAGTCAGGAAAAGCTGAGGTCTGTGCAGGCAGATAATGTTATAGTAAGGCAATGCTGAGGTCTGTGCTGGCAGGTCATGCTATAGTCAGGCAAAGCTGAGGTCTATTCAGGCAGGTAATGTTATAGTCAGGCAACGCTGAGGTCTGTGCTGGTAGGTTATGCTATAGTCAGGCAACGCTGAGGTCTGTGCTGGTAGGTTATGTTATAGTCAGGCAAAGCTGAGGTCTCTGCTGACAGGTTGTGTTATAGTCAGGCAAAGGTGAGGTCTCTCCTGGCAGGTAATGTTATAATCAGGGAAAGCTGAGGTGTGTTCTGGCAGGTAATGTTATAGCCAGGCAACACCGAGGTTTGTGCTGGCAGGTAATGCTACATTAAGGCAAAGCTGAGGTCTGTGCAGGCAACATCTCTCATAGGGCATTCTCACACATCTTCATTCCCGATCAAACAACTTCACTTTCTCTCACACATCTTCACTCCCTCCCCCTCACACACCTTCACTTCCTCCTCCTCATACACCTTAACTTCCTCCCCCTCACACACCTTCACTCCCTCCCCTGCACACAACTTCCCTCCCTTCCCCTCACATACCTTCACTCCCTTACCCTCACACACATTCACTCCACCTCACAACTTCACTCCCTTATCCTCACACACTTTCACTCCATTCCCCTCACACAACTTCACTCTCTCCTCCTCACACACCTTCATTCCCCCACACACTACTTCACTCCACCTAACACAACTTCACTCTCCCACACACAACTTTAATTCCTCCACCTTGCACAACTTGACTCCCTCCTCCTCACACACTTTCACTCCCATCCCCTAACACACCTTCACTCCCTCCCCCTCATATACCTTCACACCCCCACGCACAACTCCACTCCCTCCCCCTTACACAACTGCACTCCCTTCCCATCACACACCTTCACTCCCTCTCTCTCACATACCTTTACTCCACCTCACATAACTTCACTCCCTACCCCTCACACAACTTCACTTTCCCTCACACACCTTCACTCCCTCTCCCCCATACACCTTCCCTTTATTCCTTCCCCCTCATACACGTTCACTCCCCATCACTCAACTTAATTTCCTCCACCTCACACACCTTCACTCCCTTCCCCTCACACAACTTCACTCCCTCCTCCTCACACACCTACTGTCAGGAATCCTGTTACTACGTCAGCCTTCCTGTCCAAACTCCTCCCATGTTGCCTTTAATACTCTTGCACAACCTATACCTGATGCTTAGTATTTTGTTAGTTGCCTTGCAAACCAGCCGGAATCCTAAGCTCCTGTAACTCTGTTACGCTACTCGATCATTAAACCCTTTTCTTCGGAACAACCTGCCTGTAATTCAACTCCATCTACTTGGTCTAAGAGGTTATATGAGAACACATCTCAAATCTAGAGATTTATTATTTATACTTACCGCTAACGGCTTCGCTCTCAGCTGAGCCAAACAATTACTTCTTGTCTAACCGTTAATCCCCATACCTGAATCAGCTACTCAGTTATTACACGCAGGAATATCATCGCTGCACCAAGTTAGGATCCAAGGAAACTGTCAATCATGCTTTAGGATCTTAGCGTAACTGCATTCCTTTCTTGGAAAACTGCCCTCCAACGCAGAAGTTTTTCAAAGCAGCTGAATCCTTTCGCTGACGTCACCAATCAGTCAAACCAAGGCGGATACTTTGTTACCTCTGTGATCTCTCTCACTCTTAATGAGCGAAGCATTATCCTTCCAGTCTCCAATCAAGCAGATACATAAACGGTTACTTTGTCTCACAGCTGAGGCCGATACATCTTCCTGTAAACAAGATATTTCCACATCTACTGCTGTCATCTTATACATACGTGTTCAGCAGTTAATATTTTTTACTGAAGCAAATCTTCACTTACAAGTATATAAAGACTACTTAAAGCCATAGTAGTTTCAGAGTTGATAAGTGATACATATACTCAAAAGCATGCTACTTCAAAATCTCAGAAAAGACCACCATATGGACTCTTAATACCTTTACCCATTCCTGATCGACCTAGGCAACATCTGTCACTAGACTTCATCGTTGAGCTTCCAGAGTCCGCCAAAATGAATACCATCCTAGTGGTAATCGACATTCTAACTAAGAAGGCTCACTTCATACCATTTCATAAATTGCCCACATCCTCTGAAACAGTTCAACTGTTTTTAGATAACATTGTGAAAATTCACGGA
>NC_069502.1:1207387272-1207399772 GCF_027579735.1 Bombina bombina | reverse complement strand
ATGTACATATACCTTTCAGTTCTGAACAGAGTACTCATTCAAACATCCCAACCTGTACAGTGTATGTACTAAGGGAGCTGACTTACGACACAATTACGAGTTTTGCGTTATGAGTAAAAAAGCAGCGTTAAGCATCATAACGCTGCTTTTTTACTACCGCAACTATTACGAGTCTTGTAGGTACAGCTGTTCCGCACACTTTTTTGGCCTTACCGCAAATCAACTTACGCAATTTGCGTATAGTCTATTTTCAATGGGACTTCCATTGCGCTGGTATTACAAGCTTTTTTTTTTTTTAGGCCAAAAAGTGAGCGGTACAGCCTATCCCGCAAGATTCGTAACGCATTCTAAAGTCAGTAGTTATGAGTTTTACACTACAACGCTGTAGCATAAAACTCATAACTAAAGTGCCCTAAACCGAGGCCCTCCCGCATCGCAGACACTAAAATAAAATTATTAACCCATAATATGCCGCTCCGGACATCGCCGCCACTATAATAAACATATTAACCGCTGCACTCTCGCCTCGCAAACACTAGTTAAATATTATTAACCCCTAATCTGCCGCCCCCAATGTCGCCGCCACTATACTATATTTATTAACCCCTAAATCTAAGTCTAACTCTAACACCCCCTAACTTAAAGGGACACTGAACCCAAATGTTTTCTGTTTTGTGATTCAGATAGAGCATGAGATTTTAAGCAACTTTCTAATTTACTCCTATTATCAAATTTTCTTTATTCTCTTGGTATCTTTATTTGAAATGCAAGAATGTAAGTTTAGATGCCGGCCCATTTTTGGTGAACAACCTGGGTTGTCCTTGCTTATTGGTGGATAAATTCATCTACCAATAAAAATGTGCTGTCCAGAGTGCTGATAAAAAAAAAGGCAGAGCTGTAGGAGCGCCTAATCAGAGGCAAGGTCCGAAGGGAAATATAAAGATAAGATTAAAAATTAGGATAAAAATGTGTATTCAATAAAAAATAAAAAATATATAAATATAAATAAAACTATCTTTAAAAATATGTATATTTAATAACAAACAAAGCACATAGTGTATCACAAAGAGGTGCATGGATCCATGACTTAACAGTTGTAATCTTAAAATGAGAGAAAACAAATTACTACTACAATACTACTAAAATATGACAGTCAGATGAGACAAGTAGGATAAAAATGGCAATAAAATATACATTCACTACTCTCAGCTAGACAATAGAAAACATATGATAATACACAGATATCAAGAACCAAAAAGGAGATTATAGGAAATCAATCTCTAATAGTGTCTCAGTTCTCCTCCTGAGTGTGATCCAAAGTGTAAGTGTAGAAAATATTTTTTTCAAGTCCACAATATCATTACTGTGTCCAAAAAAACAAGTGAAGAATGTTGTGAAAGATTTTGTGGCAAAATATAAAAATACAAAAATACAAAATAATCAAGGATGTAAATAATGTGAAAAAATGTGAAAAAATGTTGTATAAAAAGTGAATGAATACAGCTGTATATATCCTGAACTCAGAAAACAATACGTGATGTGGAAAAAAGATTGAAAAAATCAAAATAAAAAATAAAAGTGTTGGTAATCCAAATAGTAAAAGAACCAATATCCTGCGATTGTGTAAATCCTCAAATCCTGTGAGAAAAAAATAATAACAACATAGAGCAGTACTGTTTAGATAGACAACAAATAATTGAAATGTATCTCACCATATATTTCCAACGCGTTTCGGCCCACCTGTAGGGCATTTCTCGAGTCTTGAGAAAGGCCCTACAGGTGGGCTGAAACGCGTTGGCAATATATGTTGATTTCCTATAATCACCTTTTTGGTTCTTGATATCTGTGTATTATCATATGTTTTCTATTGTCTAGCTGAGAGTAGTGAATGTATATTTTATTGCCATTTTTATCCTACTTGTCTCATCTGACTGTCATATTTTAGTAGTATTGTAGTAGTAATTTGTTTTCTCTCATTTTAAGATTACAACTGTTAAGTCATGGATCCATGCACCTCTTTGTGATGCACTATGTGCTTTGTTTGTTATTAAATATACATATTTTTAAAGATAGTTTTAATTATATTTATATATTTTTTATTTTTTATTGAATACACATTTTTATCCTAATTTTTAATCTTATCTTTATATTTCCCTTCGGACCTTGCCTCTGATTAGGTGCTCCTACAGCTCTCCCTTTTTTGTGTATCTACTTGTATTGTGGGTGGCTAGGGACCCACTCTGTCTAGGAGCTAGAGGTCATCTCTCTATTAGCGCTGTTAGATACCTACCTATACTCTACTAAAAAAAAAAAAAGCTTAGATGCCTTCTTTTTCAAATAAAGATAGCAAGAGAATGAAGAAAATTTGATAATAGGAGTAAATTAGAAAGTTGCTTAAAATTGCAAGCTCTATCTGAATCACAAAAGAAAACAATTTGGGTTCAGTGTCCCTTTAAATATAATTAAAATAAATCTAAATAAAACCTACAATTAATAACTAAATAATTCATATTTAAAACTAAATACCTGTAAAATAAACCCTAAGCTAGCTACAATATAACTAATAGTTACATTGTAGCTAGCTTAGGTTTTATTTTTATTTTACAGGCAAGTTTGTATTTATTTTAACTAGGTAGAATAGTTACTAAATAGTTATTAACTATTTACTAACTACCTAGCTAAATAAATACAAATTTACCTGTAAAATAAAACCTAACCAAAGTTACACTAACACCTAACACTACACTACAATTAAATAAATTACCTAAATTAAATACAATTAACTAAATTAAATACAATTACCTAAATTACAAAAAACCCCCACTAAATTACACAAAATAAAAAACAAATTACAAGATATTTAAACTAATTACACTTAATCTAGTAGCCCTATCAAAATAAAAAAAAGCCCCCCAAAATAAAAAAACCCTAGCCTAAACCAAACTACCAATAGCCCTGAAAAGGGGCTTTTGCTGGGCATTGCCCCAAAGAAATCAGCTCTTTTACCTGAAAAAAAAATACAAACAACCCCCCCAACAGTAAAACCCACCACCACACAACAAACCCCCCAAATAAAAACCTAACTAAAATAACCTAAGCTCACCATTGCCCTGAAAAGGGCATTTGTATGGGCATTGCCCTTAAAAGGGCATTTAGCTCTATTGCGGCCCAAACCCTATAACTTAAAATAAAACCCACCCAAAAAGTCAATAGGATTTTTTCAACCTTAATTTCGATTGGCTGATAGAATTCTATCAGCCAAGCGGAATCTAAGGGATGCCATCTTGGATGGCGTCACTTAAAGAAACAGTCATTCGGGAGGAAGACTTTGTTGGAAGAGGATGCTCCACGCCGGATGTCTTGAAAATGGAGCCGCTCTGCGCCGGATGGATGAAGATAGAAGATGCCGTCTGGATGAAGACTTCTCCCGGCTTCGTTGAGGACTTCTTGCCGCTTTGTTGAGGACTTCTCCCGGCTTCGTTGAGGATGGATGTCGGCTATTCAAAACTGTAAGTGGATCTTCAGGGGTTAGTGTTAGGTTTTTTAAGGGTTTATTGGGTGGGTTTTATTTTTAGGTTAGGGTTTTGTCCGCAATAGAGCTAAATGCCCTTTTAAGGTCAATGCCCATACAAATGCCCTTTTCAGGGCAATGGGGAGCTTAGGTTTTTTTAGTTAGGGTTTTATTTGGGGGGTTGGTTGTGTGGGTGGTGGGTTTTACTGTTGGGGGGGTTGTTTCTATTTTGTCTTCAGGTAAAAAAGCTGATTTCTTTGGGGCAATGCCCCGCAAAAGGCCCTTTTAAGGGCTATTGGTAGTTTAGGCTAGGGTTTTTTTTATTTTGGGGGGCTTTTTTTATTTTGATAGGGCTATTAGATTAAGTGTAATTAGATTAAATATCTTGCAATTTGTTTTTATTTTCTGTAATTTAGTGTTGTTTTTTTTGTAATTTAGGTAATTGTATTTAATTTAGTTAATTGTATTTAATTTAGTTAATTGTATTTAATTTAGGTAATTTATTTAATTGTAGTGTAGTGTTAGGTGTTAGTGTAACTTAGGTTAGGTTTTATTTTAAAGATAAATTTGTATTTATTTTAGCTAGGTAGTTATTAAATAGTTAATAACTATTTAGTAACTATTCTACCTAGTTAAAATAAATACAAACTTGCTTGTAAAATAAAAATAAACCTAAGATAGATACAATGTAACTATTAGTTATATTGTAGCTAGCTTAGGGTTTATTTTACAGGTAAGTATTTAGTTTTAAATAGGAATTATTTAGTTATTAATTGTAGGTTTTATTTAGATTTATTTCTTTATATTTATGTTAGGGGGTGTTAGGGTTAGGGTTAGACTAAGGTTTAGGGGTTAATACATTTAATATAGTGGCAGCGACGTTGGGGACGGCAGATAAGGGGTTAATATTTAACTAGTGTTTGCGAGGCTTGAGTGCGGCGGTTTAGGGGTTAATATGTTTATTATAGTGGCAGCGACGTTGGGGGTGGCAGATTAGGGGTTAATGAGTGTAGGTAGGTTGCGTTGACATTGGGGGCGGCAGATTAGGGGTTAAAAAATATAATGTAGGTGTCGACGATGTTGGGGGCAGCAGATTAGGGGTTAATAAATATAATGTAGGTGTCAGCAATGTCCGGAGTGGCAGATTAGGAGTTAATAAGTATAATGTAGGTGTTGGCGATGTTGGGGGTGGCAGATTAGGGGTTAATAAGTGTAAGATTAGGGGTATTTAAATTTGGGGTCTATGTTAGGGTGTTAGGTGTAAACATAAATTTAGTTTCTCCATAGGAATCAATGGGGCTGCTTTACGGAGGTTTACGCTGCTTTATTGCAGCTGTTAGACTTTTTTCAGCTGGCTCTCCCCATTGATGTCTATGGGGAAATCGTGCACGAGCACGTACAACCAGCTCACCGCTGCTTAAGCAGCGCTGGTATTGGAGTGCAGTATGGAGCACAATTTTGCTCTACGCTCACTTCTTGCCTTTTAACGACGGGTTTATAAAAACCTGTAATACCAGCGCTGTAGGTAAGTGAGCGGTGACAATAATGTGCAAGTTAGCACCGCACCCCTCATAACGCAAAACTCGTAATCTAGCCGTTAGTTTGTATAAGTGCTAACAAATACATCACTGATAGATGTCTAACCAGGTGTAGTGTTTGAATGCAGGTGCACAGGGCATATGTAGATATGCTCTGTGCTCACTATACGCTACAATGAACATTCATAACATTTTATAGGAGCATGTTTACTTATATCTATGTGCTCTGCTCAAAATGTAAATGCTTTGTATTCCCTTTAAAAAGAAGCAATAACCTTCATTATACCAAATAATTAAATATGAAAAATAAGTAATAAGCTGATAAACCTTCCTATAGACAACATTCAGCTCTAGAACCTCCTGTGCATGTTTTTCACAATCAAGATCATCCCAGCCTATTAGAAAGCACAGTAATAACAGCTTACAGGCTGCTTAATTAAAGGGACAATAGACATACAATGCAACATCCTTCCTTCCATACACTTGCCCATAATAAGCTATTTTCAGCAATGCACACTTCTGTAAGCCTCCTTTACAAAGTGCACACTCCCAATGTTCTCTGATGAGTCGTGCAGAGAAACGCATGCGCACTCTCCCTTCAATGCTTTCATCCACTGCTAACCTGTCTCAGCAGGGAAATCAGAGTATGCACTTCACAGCCTCTTAGTGGCCGTACTGCCCAATGAGAAGTTATAGCTGAACAGGATGGGAGACCAGGGGCGATGTAAACCTAAAGAAGCTATCTCTAACAAATGTAATACTATGCAGCGAGTATAAAAAATGATTAGGAACACATTAAAGGGGTATAAAACTTTTTATTTTTCTTTCATAATTCCGATAGAGCAGCAATTTTAAGCAACTTTCTAATTTTCTTCTATTTGTTCTTCATTGTCTTGGTATCTTTTGTTGAAAAGCAGGGATGTAAGCTTAGGAGTCGGCCCATTTCTGGGGCACTATATGGCAGCAGTTTTGCAAAAATGTTATCCATTTGCAAGAGCCCTAGAGGGCAGCGGTATTTCCTGCCCTGTAATGCCCCAGGTGCCTACCTAGGTATCTCTTCAACACAGAATAACATGGGAACAAAGCAAATTCGATATTAGAAGTAAATTGGAAACTTTTTAAAATGGTCTTCCCTGTCTGAATCACAAAAGACATTTTTGGGGGCTTCGTATCCCTTTAAGGGGGAACAAATTAAAGGATAGTTTCCATTTAAAGCTGTTTATTTGTATTTTGAATCTAACAGGAAGTGCGTTTATGTAATACTGGTTAGTGTACCAGAAGCCCCACAAGCACAAGTGTTATTTTCAGTACACACAGAAAAACCCTCTTTTAAATACAACAAATATAAAAACTAAATTTATGCTTACCTGATAAATTTCTTTCTTTACCGGCATGGAGAGTCCACAACATCATTCCAATTACTAGTGGGATATTCAACTCCTGGCCAGCAGGAGGAGACAAAGAGCACCCCAGCAAAGCTGTTAAGTGTAACTCCCCTTACCCATAATCCCCAGTCATTCAGCTGAAGGAAAATGGAAAAAGAAGAAACACAAGGGTGAAAAGGTGCCTGAGGTTTACTCAAGAAATTGCCGACTTATAATTTAAAAAGAGGGTGGGGTCATGGACTCTCCATGCCCGGAAAGAAAGAAATTTATCAGGTAAGCATACGTTTTGTTTTTTTTCCTATGGCATGGAGAGTCCACAATGTCATTCCAATTACTAGTGGAAACCAATACCCAAGCTAGAGGACACGGAATGAACAGGGAGGGAGAACAAGGCAGGAGGACCTAAACAGAAGGCACCACCGCTTCAAGAGTTTTTCTCCCAAAAGAGGACTCAGCCGAGGCAAAAGTATCCAATTTGTAGAATTTGGAAAAAGTATGCAAAGAGGACCATGTTGCTGCCTTGCAAATCTGTTTAACAAAAGCTTCATTTTTGAAAGCCCAAGAAGATCACACTGCAGAGCTGAAAGCTCAGAAACTCTGCAAGTGGAAGAAATAGCAAGAAGAAACAAAACCTTCCAAGATAACAATTTTATATCGAAAACATGCATCAGCTCAAATGGAGCCTGCTGCAAAACTTTAAAAACTAGGTTAAGGCTCCAAGGAGGAGCAACAGGTTTAAACACAGGCATGAATCTGACCAGGGCCTGAACAAATGAACAAAATCTTGAACATCTGGTAATTCTGCCAGACATTTGTGCAAAGGGATTGACAGAGCAGAAATCTGACCTTTCAGAGTACTGACTGACAAACCTTTTCTCCAGGCCATCCCGAAGAAAAGATAAAATTTGGGGAATCCTCACCCAACTCCAAAAAAAACCTTTAGCTTAACGCCAAAAAATGTATTTACGCCATATCTTTTGGTAAATCCTACTAGTAACAGGTTTACGAGCCTGAAGCATAGTATTAATGACTGCCTCCGAGAAACCACGTCTAGACAGGACTAGGCGTTCAATCTCCAAGCAGTCAGCTTCAGAGAATCTAGATTTGGATGGAGAATTGAAGGTCCTTCCTCAGAGGTAACCTCCAAGGTGGAAGAGATGACATCTTATTCTTTACCAGATCTGTGAACCAGATCCTGCGAGGCCAGGCAGGAGCTATGGGAATCACAGACACTCTCTCCTGTTTGATACAAGCAATGACTCGTGGAAGGAAAACAAACCGAGAAAACAGGTATGCTAGACCGAAATCCCAAGGGACCGCCAGAGAATCTATCAGGGCTGCCTGAGGATCTCTTGACCTTGAACTGTACTTTGGAAGCTTGACATTTTGATGAGGCACCATCAGATCCAACTCCAGAACCCCCCACCTGAGGGTTATCCTGGAGAACACTTTCGGATGGACAGCCCACTTCCCGGTATGAAAATTCTGTCTGCTCAGAAAATCTGCCTCCCAATTGTCCACTCCTGGAATGTGGATAGCAGATAGTGGACAATCATGAGCTTCTGTCCACTGCAGAATGCGAGTCACCTCCTTCATGGCCTCAACTGTGGTTGATGTAAGCCACTGAGGTGATGTTGTCCGACTGGAATCTGATAAACTGGACTAAAGATAATTGAGGTCAAGCTGTCAAGGCATTGAAGATTGCTCTCAACTCCAAGATGTTTATGAGAAGAGAAGACTCTTCCTGAGACCACAGGCCCTGAGCTTTCAGAGAACTCCAAACAGCTCCCCAGCCTGACAGGCTGGCATCTGTAGTCACAATCACCCAGGAAGGTCTCAGGAAGCAAGTGCCCCGAGACAGATGTTATTGTGAAATCCACCACCACGAGAGAGAGTCTCTTGTTAGGGGTCCAGATTTATCCTCTGTGATAAATCTGAATGATCTCCATTCCATTGACGGAGCATGCAAAGCTTCAGCAGTTTCAGATGCAACCAAGCAAAATGAATGATGTCCATGGAAGCCACCATCAGATCAATAACCTCCATGCATTGAGCCACTGATGGACAAAAGGCAGACTGGAGTCAAAGGCAAGAAGCAAGAAATTTGGATTTTCTAACATTAGTCAGGAAAATCTTCATGGACAGGAAATCTATGATTGTCCCTAGGAAACACACTCTTGTAGTTGGAACTAGAGAACACTTTTCCAGATTCACCTTTCACCCGTGGGAATGTAGAAAATACAACAACATCTCTGTATGAGATTTTGCTAGTTGAAAAGATGATGCCTGAACCAAGATGTCATCTAGATAAGGCACCACTGCAATTCCCTGAGATCTGATCACTGCCAATAGGGCTCCCAGGACCTTGGTGAATATTCTGAGAGCCGCGGCAAGAACAAACAGAAGGGCAATAAACTGGAAATGCTTGTCCAGAAAGGAAAACCTTAGATGGTGATGATCCCTGTGAATGGGAACATATAAGTACACGTCCTATGGAAGAATGTAAGAATGGAACAAGTAGTTTCCATCTTGAAGGATGCAACCCTGAGAAATTTGTTGGGACACTAGATCTAGGATGGGAAAAAGTTCCCTCCTTTTTGGGAAGCACAACAAGATTTGAATAGAATCCTAGATCTTGTTCCTAGATACTATCAGTGATGGCTTTGTGTCATATGTGTAATCATTACATACACACCCAGACCCACATACACAGGCACACACATACACAGACCCCCCCCCCCACACACACAGACCCCCACACACATAGACCCACACACATACACACACACACACACACACACACACAGAGAGACTCACACACACATACAGAACCCCCCCACACACAGACCCAAACACACCCACACAAAAAACACACAGATCCCCCCGCAGGCACACAGACACACACAGACACACACACACTGACCCCCCACATACACACACAGACCCACACACCCACACAGACCTACATACACACACCCACACAGACCCACACAGACACACACATACACACAGACACCTACACAAACCCACACATACACAGAACCCCTGACCCACACATACCCAGACCCCCCCACACACACACAGACCCACACACATACAAAGACCCACACATACACAGAACCCCCCCATACACACACACATAGACCCCCACATACACACACAGACCCACATACACACACAGACCCACAAAAACACACACAAACCCCCACACACAGACACCTACACAAACCCACACATACACAGACCCCTCTGACACACACACACACACCCAGACTCACACATACACACACAGGCCCAGACCGACACACCCACACACAGACCTACACACACACAGACCCACACACATACACAGACCCACACATACACAGACTCACTCACTCACACACACCCACTCACACACACCTATACACACACACACACAGACCCACACATACACACACACATACCCACACATACACACACAGACCCCCCACGCAGAGACCCACACACACACAAACAGACCCCCCCACACAAAAAAGTTATGGCATGACACAGTATTTTTTTTTTTAATAATCATAGCAAGCTACACTTTTTATACCCCCCCAAAAAAACAAATATAAGTATAAGATCAATGCAGCACCCCCACACAGAGTCTCACACACACAGAGACCCCCACACACAAATAATGGCATTTTTTTTTAATAATCAAATCAAAGCAAGCTACACTTTTTATACACAAAAAAATACAATAATAATATGTAAGTATAAGATCAAGGCAGCACCCCCGCAGACCCCCCACACAGAGACCTCCACAGACACAGAGAACCCCACAGACAAGTTATGGCATGAAACAGTTTTTTTTTTTTTTTTTTTTTTTAAATAATCAAAGCAAGCTACACATTTTATACCTCCCCCAAAAAAGTAGAAGATCAAGGCAACACCCCTACACAGACAGACCCCCCCACATAGAGACCCCCACACACAGAGACACCCACACACAGAGACACCCACAGACAAGTTATGGCATGACACAGTATTTTTTTTTTTAAAATAAAAGCAAGCTACACTTTATATATATATATATATAAACACAGAGAAAGTCCAGCACTCACTTACAAGCTCTCATCTAAGATTTAAAAGCAAAAATAGAAAGGTTAGTTACTGCATCTGGCCAAAAGGAACAAGCCCAGGTACCACGTCAAGGTCCTTTCCAATACCTGGGACCCTAAAATAGCCACACAATGCAAGCTCTCAAATCCGAACAAACTGGGAACAAGGGAAGAGTGCACAGACCCACGTAATCACCCTAGACATATACAAAACACTGAAGGGGACTGCACTCTCAAAGGGGACTGCACTCTCATACCGGACCGGGTATTCATCCAATGACCCTGCAACATGCTCAGCCTTGGGTGCTCACTGGCACTCACAGGAAGCTGTGCTGTCCCCAGAGTCACAGGCAGTTAACCCCAGACAGGTCTGGGTGCAATAACCATAGGGAAAATTACAAAACAAATTAATACAACACACAGAGAAAGTCCAGCACTCACTTACAAGATCTCAGCTAAGATTTAAAAGCAAAAATGGAAAGGTTAGTTACCGCATCTGGCCAAAAGGGACAAGCCCAGGTACCACCTCAAGGTCCTTTCCAATACCTGGGACCCTAAAACAGCCACACAATGCAAGCTTTCAAATCCAAACAAACTGGGAACAAGGGAAGGGTGCACAGGCTCACGTAATCACCCTAGACATATACAAAACATAAGTATAAGATCAAGGCACCACATACCTTGATCAACCTCTTCTGCTACTGATCCTGCCTGCTTATGCTAAGACAGTGGCGTCACTAGGGTTGGTGTCACCCGGTGCGGTAAGTTATGGTGTCACCCCCCCCAGAAAGCCGCCGCGTGCCTACCGCTTCTTATGGCCAATCACCTCTGCACTCTGCCCACCCCCAGACCCCCGCCCGCCCTTCTACCTGTTCAGTGTGCACTTAGTGTAGCGTAACCGTAAAGGTCTGGTGGGCATTATACGTGGCTCCTTCACTTTAGAGACAGTGTCAAACAGTCATGCGGTCAGGTGCCAGGCATCCCCACACGATTTCCCAGTTCCCGTTTAGAGAGACAGCACAGCAGTGAGTGACTCCACTGCTCCACACGTCACTGAGCAGTGAGCACAGATAGGCAGACAGGTTTAGGCTAGCAGCACAACTTTGCAAGCCCCACGGCATGCCCACAACATTCATAGAGAAATTGGGCAGGGGAGAAGCAAAGTACAAACAAGCAAAAGCAGCCAGGAAAACTATTTGTTGAAATTGCAGCACTGGCTCAAGGGGGAAAAAAATTGTGCGTCTACAACTTCCCCAGTCCCACCAATGTTCACAAATGCCAGCCCCTCTAATAAAAAAAATCTATGCATCTCAACATTTTTTTTTTTTTTTGGTGTCATCCCCTGGAGGGTGTCACCAGTGTGCGGCCCGCACCCCCCGCACCCCCCTAGTGACGCCACTGTGCTAAGATCATTACTCAGTCTTTTGTCATCTGCAGGCCAAAGAAAAAATGCTCTTCTACTGCTCTCACTCACTCCTCTACTGCAACACCCTGCTGCTATGGCGCCAATTCTATCTCACTGCACACTCAGGGGCTTAACTAGGATTGCAGCTCCGCCCCCACCCACCCCCACTTGATGTCGCCATCCTCTGTCTACTACTCTACTTGCAGCTCCAACACCTGCCCCCTCCCCACCACGTGATGTCGCCAAACTTAAAAAAAAAACAAAAAAACTTTTAAATATATATATTTTTTTTTCTAAAAAGCTGTATTTTTGCGTATCATTGCCGGGCCATATTGTAACCGGTTCGTGGTCCGGAATTGGCCTGCGGGCCGGTACTTTGAGACCCCTGCTTTAGAGGGACTGCCCAGAGGCAGAACCTTTTTCATGTTCTGCAATTTTTTTTGTTAAAATGTTTCTTCAGTGTCTCTGAGGAGCCAGTGTTGCTGCGTTCTTTGCCCTTGCTCGGTGTGCATGAGGACAGGTTCATGTACAGCTTTGCTGATGTCTGCTGTACGTTCCCACAGTGTCAGTCTG
>NC_069502.1:1207327272-1207382272 GCF_027579735.1 Bombina bombina | reverse complement strand
GCTTCTCGATCAATCTGGGCATAATTTCTCTCAGATGGAGTTAGAGATCTGGACGCAAAAGACACAGGACGTTCAGAACCATCGGGCATAATGTGTGAAAGTACTGCGCCTAAACCATATGGTGAAGCATCACAGGCTAGTACCAAAGGCTTCTTAAGGTCATAGTGGACAAGAAGTCTTGATTCCAGAAGAAGTTGCTCAGAGCAACTGCTCGTGTACATAAGTCAGTCCAGGCCCACTGGTTTTTACTATCTAAAAGACGGTGTAGTGGATATAGTAAATAAGCCAAATTTGGTAACAATGTGTGATAGTAATTGAGCAACCCCAAATAAGAACGTAGCTGAGATTCATTAACAGGGGTGGGAGCATGAACCAGCGCTTTCACTTTTTCAGCAGTTGTGTGGAGACCAGTCTTGTCCATTACATGTGCACAATATTCTAAACTCTTGCAGAAGAACTCACACTTTTCCATGTTAACTTCCAGTCCGAATTCCTGTAGGCGCTGTAAAACAGCTTCAACATTGGCTTTATGAGCAGCATCATTTTCACCAGTGATAAGCATGTCATCTAACATACAGTGGGTATGTAGAATACCTGCCAAGATCTCATCCATTATCCGTTGCCACACTGCAGGTGCTGGGGCAATGCCAAACACCATCCGCGTATACTGAAAAAGTCCTTTGTGAGTGTTGATAGTTAACAGGTGTCTGGATGCACCTCTAATTGTAAGTATGCTTGATGCAAGTCAATTTTTGTAAATGTTTCACCCCCTGCCAGAGAACTAAACAATTCTTCAATCCGTGGTAAAGGATACTGATCAACAAGTAATTGAGGGTTAAGGCCCACTCTGAAATCTCCACAGATGCGTATGTGCCCATTTTTTTTCTGACAGGAACTATTGGGGAAGCCCTTTCACTGCTAGAAACTGGAACAATAATCCCCTGATTTCGTAGTCTTTCTAGTTCTGCTTCAATTTTAGTTTTAAGTGCAAATGGTGCAACTCTTGGTTTATAAAATTTTGGAATAGCATTTTCTTTTAGGTGAAGCTGAATCTGCTTGTCTTTCACTAAACCTAGGTTCCCATCAAATATAGTTTTATATTTGTGCTTTAGTGAATTAATCCAAGAAGAATTTGAATTGCCACTTTGGTCCAGCAGTTTGTTAAGCGGTAACTGTTGTGGTAACTTTGGCATGCCCAATGCTTGGATCCAGGATCTACCAAACAAAGGTGGGCCTCCTTTAGGTAAAAAGTAGAGGCGTAGCTTTTTAGTTATCCCATTAAATGTCACTGTAGGTGATACACACCCAATAGGCTTTATTATTTCATTTGAATATGTTTGCATGGTGACAGCTGTTGGAACAATTGGTTGCCTTAGTCCCAGGCGGTTCCAATCAGCAGATTGCTGCTCCTGTATCAACTTCCATAATGAGAGGTCTACCATCTATATTCACCTTTGCTTGCAGTTCTGGAATTTTATTTTCAAGGCTGTAGATCTGTAATGTGTATAATGGTTTGTCTTCCTCTGAATCAGTGTGTGGTGTATCTACTTGCACATGAAAAGCTGCACGTGACTTGCTGCCTTTCTTACTTTTATCTCTGTCTAAGGAACTTCTGCACACTCTCTTTGTATGACCAATCTTCCCACACCCATAGCAGGTGCTGTTTCTAAACCTGCAGGCATTTGCCGTGTGATTTGTGTCACCACATCTGTAACAAGCTGTCTGTGACCCTTGTCTAGCTGGATACTGTTTATTTAGGTGCATACTTGTATGAAAAACATCTACATCTATTTCCTTATCACAAACTGCCTGTGCTGGGGCCTGGAGCATTTGTGCATCTTTAGTAGCAAGTTCCATGACTGTAGCTATCTCTATAGCACGCTTTAGTGTTAAATCATCCTCTGCTAATAGTCTCTTTTGTACTGTATAGTCCATGAGTCCAATAACAAACATATCACGTAAAGCAGTGTTTAAATAATCCCCAAATCTGCAGCTACTTGCTAGTTTCTTTAAACTGATCACATACGTTTTAATGTCCTCATGCTGCAATTGCTTGCGTGTATAAAACTTAAAGCGTTCTGATATCTCCAGAGGCTTAGGTAGGTAGTAGTCAGATAACAGGCAGATCAGGTCAGACAGAGGTTTAGCATTAGGTTTATCTGGTGAGAGAATGTCCCTTAATGTAGTGTAAGCTG
Organism: Bombina bombina; assembly: GCF_027579735.1. Classification (NCBI taxonomy): domain Eukaryota; kingdom Metazoa; phylum Chordata; class Amphibia; order Anura; family Bombinatoridae; genus Bombina; species Bombina bombina. The sequence continues at coordinate 1,207,380,077 of NC_069502.1, read as the reverse complement.
CTGAGCCTATAGTTGTCAGAAACACAGCCACTTGCTTATCAGCTCCTATGTTATTTCCTGTATAATATAGCTGAAACTGTTCAACTCATGTGTCCCATCTGTCTGTGTCTGGTGCAAACACAGGTAAGGTGCCAATAAGTGCCATTATAGGGTCAGACCACAGATCCTCGTCGCCAGCTGTTATGTTCTCTGTGTAGTCAGGATTAGAACATTCAGTTGTTACCTTGTGTCTGATGTCTCTTGCACATATCATGAAGACTCTGCAGCCTGAACTTTAGATAACTTTTATTTAGCTACAACCACATGGCCTATTCATTAGCAGGTTCATCAGTAAAACTAACATGGCTTCTGATGATGTCACAGAGACCCAGACACACCCAGAGGGCGTGGTGAGCTGAGCTTAAAGCTGCAGCACTTCTAAAATATAATTATGAGACAAGGTTAGTGCAAAGATACAGTAAAAGCTGCAGTAATCTTAACACATATATACATACAAACAAATATTAACACATATACACATGCATACACATACAAACACACATAAATATACACATATACATATAAACACACACACATATTAACACACACACACAAACATACACACACATATTAACACACACACACATACATACAAAAAAACTAAATCTGGCTCCTAAGTATATTGGTTGGCTCCTTGACTCCTAAAATACATTTGTTAAGCCCTGACTTACCTTTTCTGCAATGTGCTGTTACCCTGTATCACACTGGAGTTCAGGAAGGGGGAGGCAATTGAAAAGAGAGGAACATAGTAAATATTTACACTGAGATAGAATGGAACAGTAACACCTGCAGGTAGAAATTAAAAGTGCAGGCAATTTTAACTGTCACGGACGGTCTTTCTGCAGACACACTACAGTTTCTGCAATGAGATTGCACAATGTTCTGCCTTGGTCCTTTATGCAATTTAAGAAGGCCTCCCGCTTTACCTGGTTTGAAGATAATCTTGACAGGAGAAATCTACCCCTTGGAGGGCAAGACTTATATCCCATTCTGTAACCCTGGGATACTATGTCCACAGCCCATGGATCTGGGACATCGCATATCCAAGCCTGTTGAAAAAGAGAAAGCCTGCCCCCCACCTGATCCAAATTCGGATCGGGGGCGGACCCTTCATGCTGACTCAGAGTCAGCAGAAGGCTTTTTGTTTTGTTTTCCCTTGTTCCAAGGCTGGTTGGATTTCCAAGTGGACCTGGATTGGTCTGGTTTGGAAGAGGAGGACTTCTGCCTCTTAAAGTTATGAAATGAACGAAAATTAAAGTCTGTCAACCCCTAGGTCTATTCTTCTTGTCCTGAGGTAGGAAAGATCCCTTTCCAGCCGTAATCTCTGAAATGATTTCTGCCAGACCAGGTCCAAACAGAGTTTTACCCCTTTAAGGTAAAACTAAAAGTTTTGCCTTTCAGGAAACATCAGCCGACCAAGATTTTAACCACAGAGCTCTGCGGGCTAGCACAATGAAGCTAGACATCTTAGCTCCCAGTCTAATTATCTGCATATTGGTATCACAGATAAAGGTATTGGCCAGTTTAAGAGCTTTGATCCTATCTTGGATCTCCTCTACCGTAGTTTCCTCTGAAATAAGATCAGACAAGGCATTACACCAATAAGATGCTGCTCCCCAACCATGGGGATACTCGCTGTAGGTTGCCACTGTAATCCTTGATGGATGTACATCTTTTTTTTAAGTAACCCTCTAGCTTCTTATTCATTGGATCCTTAAAAGAGCAAGTATCCTCTATAGGAATGGAAGTTATCTTAGCAAAAGTGGAACTAGCTCCTTCTACTTTAGGCACATTGTGTCATAAGTCATGAATAGAGTCAACAACAGGAATTATCTTTTTAAAAACAGAGGAAGGGGACAAAGGAACCCCTGCCTTATCCCATTCCTGAGCTATAATTTCAGACATCTATCTTGGAACAGAAAAAACCTCCTCAGCAGATGGCGAATTATGAACTCTATCCAATTTAGAAGACTTTGAGGGGTTGACAATAACCAAGGGTTCAGTCTTCCAAAGTAGCTATAACATCCTTCAGTAGTAACCGGAGCTGTTTAAGCTTAAATCTAAAATTTACCTCTTCAAATTCTGAAGATTTTTCTGCTAAAGTGTCAGAGTCTGAGATCTCACTTTTAGAAGCTTCTGAAGTATTTTTCTCATCAGACAATTGAGAAAAAATGACTAATGCAGACTTAGAGGGGTCAGAAACCTTACTAGCAGGCAAATGTTTAGATTTCCTATCACACTTACCGGAAGAAGGTAAAGCTGACAAAGCTGCTGATACAGCAGCAATAATCTGAGCAGCAAAATCCCCAGGTAAATAAACACCCCCAGGTGGTTGAGAGGATACAGAAGCCACAGTATGAGAAACAAGTAAGGCTTGGGAGGTTTGAGGAGAAAGCTGAGGTATTTCACGCACAGCATTATCCTGAGAGATACTTGGCTCAGAAGGGAGAATTATTTCTTTGAATTTTAAAGTTTTTGCTAAACATGAGGAACAAAACTGCATTAGTAGAGCAATCTGGTTCTCTAAACAAAGCAAACATTTATCCAGAGAGATAGGCTGATCCTGTTCTGAGTCCATAGCTCAAAAGAACAGGTCCCACTAGTAATAACAATAACGATGTTCAAAGACCAAAATAAAAAATACAAAATTATTTTTTAATGAGAAATATAATGTTTAAGTGGGGAGGTAAACATGAAATTATGAAAAACTCAACTTGAGACAAGTTATCTGAAGCTCCTATCAGACAGGATGGATAAACCCACTAGTAAGAAGAAGCTGTGTATTTCCATCTAAACGTCTCTCAACTGAAGTCACTCCGATCGGCGAGAAAACTAAGCCGACACATCTCCTCATCTGATTTCAATCCTACACTCTCAGGCTCATAAAGATCCGCTCCTTAAAAACGTAAGTGCGGAAGTCACATGAGTGGCCCGGAAAACTTACTGCGCCACACATAAGAGCATGAAAGTAAAAAACGGCCGCATAAAGTTTAAACAGCCATCAGCCCTCTCTTCAATATAAGCTGGTATACATCCAGCACAAGTTTAATCTGCCTCCCAGATAATGTAAGGGAAAGTAAAACACCCCTGCGATACAGTCCGCCAAGAATTAGGGAAATTAACCCCTTAATTCTCTCTGTTTGTTAGCTCATACTAATAAAGTGCCAATTTTTCTTCTTTAGGAGCTATTAACCCCCAATAAAAGCTGCCCCAACACTGTACCCATAAAACAATAGGATAACTATGTCCCAGAAAGTGATCCACTTGAGGGTTGACAGGCACTGCCCTCCCTGTCATGGACCTGTAGTAAAAGAAAGAACAGAGTAACAAACCCTGGCTTTCTGCAACGGGGTAGCAAACTTGTTAGAAGTAATGCAAAGACTTCCTTGCCGCCTTCTAACTGCTAAAAGCCACCACTGCTCTTACTCAAGAGATTGACATGGACACAGCTAGATCCCAATCCTTGCTTGCAGGGAAAAATACCCCAAAAAATAATTAAATATCTTCAGGCACCAACTTCGCACATTCTCCATTGACAGAGGCAAAGAAAATGACTGGGGATTATGGGTAAGGGAAGTTACTCTTAGCAGCTTTGCTGGGGTGCTCTTTGCCTCCTCCTACTGGTCAGGAGTTGAATATCCCACTAGTAATTAGAATGACATTGTGGACTCTCCATGCCATAGGAAAGAAATAATAACTTTAATGTCCAATATGCAGAGATCTAGTGAATTCATTATAATCTCAGGAATTGCTGAGGAATACTATTCTTCTTCCATTCTTTATACAATTTCTAAGAAAAAATAAATATTGCAATTTAAAATATACAAATCTGTGGGACCCGTTACCTTATCTGCAACCAATTGATTGTAACCACCTTACTAAGCAAATAACCACTAGGATCCCAAGACCAAAGCAGTGGCATACCAAAATCCTTATTCAAGAATTGAATTGTCGTCTTGATTAATCATTCTGGCATTATGGACACATGACCCTTCCACCTTGATGGGGGCCTATATCCTCATCTTCCATTTCTACTTTTGCTGGTTCTTCCAATTATTTTCCTCAGAAATGTATGACCTTTATCCAATCCTACTGCTAAATTTCAAGATGTATTGCCTAATTTTGGGTTGGTAAAGCAATTAATCCACCTGAGTTAAAGGGGCGGGCTGAATATAAGAACTGAATCTCCCCCCCATTCTACCAATATGTTAAGTTAAAAACTCTACCAATATGTTAAGTTATTAAAAACTTAATGAAACAGAAAGAGAGAGAGAGAGAGAGAGAGAGAGAGAGAGAGTTGTGTGAACTCATGAAGCATTTTGGAGCTAATGTAATTTGTGTTGGAGGGATCTGTCACAATGGACTAACCTTGGATTCTTCTTGGCCCCAGAGCTACCTCTAATATGTTTTAAAGTTTAAAGCACATACATTTTGTTGCATAATAAACATTTATGAGCTGCAATATATATTAAATAATAATTTACTTCCTTGCTTCATCTATAGAGGGTAATGAGTGCTTCTGTGGCACATTTAGTGACCATTGTAAGCAAACTCACTGAAGTAAACATGAGTGTGTAATAAAACTGACATATTAAAGCTTTCATAATCTTCTCCCATTGACACCATACATTGGGAGAACATGAATGCTTTATTTTAATCATAAAGGTTTGACTCTACTTTCCCTTTAATGGCTGCCCTTATTAATAGACTACAGTCACCTGTGTAGTGCACATGATATTTATGACAACTGTGAGAGTGGTGCATTATTGGTATTTTTTCGAGTCATACAGTTACTGAAAAACTATCAGCACAGCTCTGCAGATGGCCATATCTATAACAGGAGGTTAATGAGTCTAGGAAGCTATTTCCAACAGAGCTCGGTGTTAATGAGGGTTTTCTAACAGAGTCAACTAGCCATAATCTCTTGGGATAATGCCACGGCAGCCTTTATGTGCCACATGATCTGCACTGGCTTCATCCTGCCTCAACACTCCTCCTGTAATGTGGCATCAGGGTAAATGATACCCATGGCAATACACTGCTGTGTCATGTGGCAAGAAGACAGATGCATATCCACCTGTGATGCCAACTCAACAGGAAGTCATTAAAACTGGGCGGCTGACCTCTGAATGCTCCCTGTTGTGTCTGCAGCATATCAACATATTTAATTTGCTGTTTCCATTTTAATAAACATACAGGGCTTTAAACAGAAGTCCATTAGAGATTTCTATTAAATGTTACATTTTGTTCATGCAATGTTGATGCAAAAATACTTACATTAAATCACTGCTTTAAATACAAGTCAGAGATTAGATATCCGAAGGAACAAAATGAAACATTTGATGGATGATTCTCATAGATCTAGATTCTAAATATACAAGACAGACAAAACGACTGCTGGACTGGCCTAGATTACATGTGATGGGTTATTTTGTATGAGATTTGTAGAGTAATTTACACTTTAGTGAAATCAATACCATGGATTTCCCTTTGATAACCAGGAGCATAAAAAAACTAAAATATTTAAAATTAACTGTACATTTTTAAAGAGAGCTTATCCTAAAGGTTAATACACTACACAGTGTAGAACAAGCATTTTGTGTTAACTGTTGTTTTTTAAATATATTTAAATCTTTAAGGAATGAATGAGTTTGTCAGGTGACCTTGGGCATCCAATAATTATAGTTCAGTATTTTCATGTTATTTAAATGTAAAGGAAAAATGCAGCTAACACCATCTAATCAATAGTAAGCCCTAAACTGCCAGACCAGCAAATGCAATAAACCCTTATACCAAGCCCCTAACTGCTTTAATTCCCTAAACCGTGTGAACCCCCCAAATGTAATAACCTCTTCTCGCTAAATCTACCCAACAGCCACAACTCCTAACACCAACCCTAATTCTCTACTATTTCCTAAACCATCATAACGTCACCTTTTAATAACCCCCATGCAATAACCCTCCGCTGGCAAAACACCCAAACAATTATTAACCCTTAAATTGCAAGACTCCCAATACAATTAATCCCCACCACTAAAACTCTCTAATAATTAACCCCCTTAATGATGAGGGGAGTACTTAGGGAGCTATTATTTATTTTTATTTTTTATGAATTTGTTGTGCCGTTGCTAGACACTGTGCTAGCATAAAATACTAGGGCAATGTGACAAGAAATGAAAACTACTTGTAATTCTAGTGCAAAGATGGAAGCTGTATCAATTTAGCACAATTTACTTGTGTCTGGCCCTATGAGTTATGTGACAAAAAACATTGCCAGTTGCATTCCGCTATGGTCCTACAATGCTTGCAGATAACAGTCAACACTTTACCTATGTGTTTACCCTCCTTTCAGGAGTTAAACTCATGGGACTCCATTTTTTGTCCATAACCTCAGAGGTTGCGAATGCCAAATATTGTGGGCTATTTTGTCTGGGAAGACTAACAAGCCATGCTCTTGTGTAATTGGATGTGTGAGGGCAGGGGGGAGGGTCAGATTGAGCATTTTGGTCATACCTGTCTGGAAACATTGTCCAATAGGTGGCACATATAGCTTGAGTCATCAATGCAATAATAACATGTTATAACCAATTAAAATGCACTACTTTGGTATTATAAATGTCCCTTTAAGCAGTATTTTCATGAAAATTTGTCGAGGAGATAAATACAATGGGTTCTCCTTTTATGGATCTTATTCAAATGCAATAAAGGAGCTCTTTAAATTGTTTTTTACATTAAAATAAGACATTTTCAGTTTTGAAGACATTGCAACCAATGCAAATCTTATATACTGCTCTATCAAAGCATTCCTAAACTTCTTCAATAGTATATAATTAGGGGGGCCATATTGCCGCTTTAAAAAGGGACACATATGAAAAATACATGTCAGGGTTGTTTTCAGGGCTGTTTAAAGAAATGTTTAATATAAGAACCCTGACATATGTATTTTTCATATGTGTCCCTTTTTAAAGCGGCAATATGGTCAACTTACAACTAATATATAAGTCGTTATCAGGACCGCCACCACTACAAGATTATTTACTTCCCTCTCAAAACAACACAGGTAATATCTAAACCAATAGGGTCTTTATTACAAGCGTATTCAGCGATACAGTGTAAATAGACAATACATGAGAGAGGGTTTATTGATAACCTTACTTGCCGAACTTCCAGCTTGTAGCTAATAACTGGATCCACAGCCCCTGGCTCTTTCTGGGTCCACTGGAGAAGGAATGAGTAGTTGTTATATTGCCGGTAGGTTTTGATTGGGGTGGGAGTATCATAGTAGAATTCTGGGCTGTAGGCTTTCCCTGTAAAAGTCACCAGAGGTTATAAAGGCTTCTCCACAACAGCTGCAGGAGAACTGGGAATTATGTGCCCATAAAAATAAAAACGACTCTTACCCAATATTGCTTGAAACATCATTGTCTTATGTTTATGAACAAAAACTGTGTGCAATAAAATATAATATGGCACTTTATCTCTAGTCTTATAGAAGAAGATGGGCCGTAATATCACAAGTATTATTTTAATAAGGACTCTACTACAAACTGCTATGTTCATCTTAATATTCGCCTTTAGAGTAAAGCAAAGACAGTTGCTCTAAATATAAACTATATCAAACATATTTCTTAGTAAAATCCCTTTTGCTTTAAAGGGGCAGATGTGTTTGAGCATCAGACGCAACAAAGAAAAAATACTTTTGTGTCCTCTACAAACGCCGGAGTACATATGTTTGTTGTAAGAGCTTAAGACATTGTCATAAACCTATGCAGCAAAGCAACCAGTAACTGACAAACTCAACACAGGGCCCTGGGGCTCCCAAAGCTAAGTCAGTAGCAATAGTAATAATATACATGCTACTCTGTATAATGATTGTGAGGATAGACAGATAGATAGATAGATAGATAGATAGATGATAGATAGATGATATATATATATATATAAATAGATAGATTGATAGATAGATAAATATATAGATAGATAGATAAAAAGATAGATAGATGATTGATAGATAGATGATAAATAGATAGATAGATAGATAGATAGATAGATAGATATATGATAGATGATAGATAGATAGATGAAAGATAGATAGATATAGATAAATAGATAGATAAATGATAGATAGATAAATAGATAGATAGAGATGATATATATATATTTATATATATAATAGATAGATAGATAGATAGATAGATGGTAGATAGATATATGATAGATGATAGATAGATAGATGAAAGATAGATATAGATAAATAGATAGATAGATAGAGATGATATATATATATATATATATATATATATATATATATATATATATTAGATAGATTGATAGATAGATGATACATACATACAGACAGGCAAGCAGACAGATAGAACATTGTTAAATTAGTTGTTACATTGAGATTACAAATTTCCCCGAACCATGGAGGAGCACACAAGGAATAAACACATTCACATACGATAAACTTTAAAGGGACATTACAGCCTAATTTGGAATTCATGTGGATGCATTTCAGCTTTGGATAGAAGCATTCTGTAATATACATTGTCTATATAAAATGCTTCTAATAAAAGCAATAGCTGTTTTAAAGTGTATTTAAGTAAGCACCGTGCGTGCACCAGCATTTTAAACACATCACTTGCTCAGAGAGCCTAAGGTGCTTGTATTATCTGATATTTGCTCAATTTGTTAATTGCTGACATGATAAAGGCCCCACTGGTAGTCTGAGCAGCTGCAGTATTTAAAATGCTGGTGCACTGAGAATATCTAGCTATGCACGTGCAGAGACAAAAGTGAGAACGTTTGCTAGAAGCATTTTGGCCAGTACATGTATTTTACAAATCTGTTTCTATTCAAAAATGTAATTAATCTATGTGCATCTAAATTCTGACTGGAATGTCCCTTTAAGTTGGTAAAACGTACTGATTGCTCACCCTTGGCGTGTTTATAAATTATAGGTCAGGTTCTCATCTGACAATCCATAGCTCATCTCCATCAAACAGATAAGAAATGACCACATAGTTCATTTAATTCTAAGCAAGATGACTTTTGTAACCAGTGACAAACACCCCCAACAAACCACAGATAGGGATTCTAGAGACTGTAGATCTTAAAGACCAGAAGGCTCTAAAAAAGGCAACAGATAAAGTGAAATATAAAGGAACTAGTCCTAAAGCCCTTGTACACGGGCCATGTCCCACCGGCCCCACCCATGGTCACGCCCCCCATCTGGCAAAGCCCCCCCGCCCACTCCCACCCACCCTCTCTGCGGTCTGATCCTCACAGCGGTCATTGCTGATCCTTTCTTATGGCCATGTGTGTTTGTCTTGCGCTGCCGTCTTTACTGCGCATGACTGCATCGGACAAACATACCTGAGCTTTTATAATATAGGATAGGGACATATAAATTTGTTAACCTTAGTTTGGAGATGCAAAACCTCAGAACTAGCAGCAGGTAGTAGTTGAGGGTTAATAAATATTATCATCGGATTGGCTGATACTGTAGCAGTGAGACTCACCAGTCACCTGGAAGATGCAAACATCAGATCCCACGTCATTGGATATGGTGCACTCATAGGTGCCACTTGCTTCACGTGTCAGGCTGTTAATCTTCAGCTCAGAGTATTCCTGTTGTTCTGTTACTGGAGAACTCAACAGGTTCCTGTTAAGTCTCCATACAGCTGTAGCTACTTTGACGGGACTGCCCTTTAGCATCGTGCACCTCAAGGTAACGCTACGCTCCATAGCCTGGCGGATGTCCTGAAATTTTGGCTCTACAACCGGTGCAACTAGAAGGAAAAAAAATGTTGGGTTTTGATTAATATTTTTCAGATTTGCAATATAACAATAATAATTGTTGCGCTTGCTAAATGTAACCAATCAGCAAGCGCTATCCAGTGTCTGAACCACAAATGGACCAGTTTCTTATCTTAAATTCCTGCTTTTTCAAATTAAGATACTAAGAGAAAGAAGAAAAATTGATAATAGGAGTAAATCAGAAACTTGCTTAAAGTTGCTGCTCTATTTAAATCATGAAAGAAAAAAATTTAAGTTTAGTGTTCCTTTAAAAAAATGTTCATTCATATGAAAGAGCAGTAATTAATCAAGTTAACTATATGTTGTCTAAATAAATACATAATAAACACTTTATTTTGTTTAAATTGAAAGTAACTCAATAGCATAAAATGTGTCATTCTACTAATTCATGGACTTAAAGTGAAGGTCCATTTTGATTAATTAATAAAACTATTAAAAACAAGGGAACTTTAATTCATCAAAATTGACATTTCACTGTTTTCTTCAAAAACGTACCTTTTAATCCTAAACTCCAGCGATTCCATGGCCGTCTGAAGCCTCAGCAGAGGTCAGAAATGACGAATCAGGCTTCCTCAAATCACAGCTTCCCCCCCGGGGGAATCTTGGCCTAATGCAACTCTGTGATTGGAGGAAGCCGGATTTGTCATTTTGGATCCGCGAAGACGGCTTGCGACGGGCGTAGGAAGTGCTGGAGCGGCTGCCAGGATTAAAAGGTAAGTTTTTGAAGAAAACAGTGAAATGTCAATTTTGATGAATTAAAGTGCCCTTGTTTTTAATAGGTTTATTAAAAACCATGCACTAATTTATCAAAATTGACCTTCACTTTAAAGGGACATAAAAAAACAAAATATCTTTCAAGATTTAGAGCATACATTTTTAAACAACATTTTGTATCCCTTGTTGAAGGTGCAGCAATGCATTACTGGTGGTAGCCAGCTGAACACATCCGGTAATCCAATGACAACAGGCATATATGTACAGCCACCAATCAGCAGCTAGTTCCCAGTAGTGCATTGCTGCTCTTCAGTCTACCTAGATATGCTTTTCAACAAAATGAACTAAGCACATTTGATAATAAAAGTAAATTGCAAAGTTGTTTAAAAATTGCATAATTTATCTGAATTATTAAATCATTTGTGTGGTTTTATGTCCCTTTAATGTTCAGTTAGAATTAGCAGGAAGGTTCACTCATAACTGATACAAGTTTCAGTTTGTATTTAAACAATGTTTGTCACATTTGTAAGCAAAACTAAATTAAGTGTTTAGATTCTGACAGAAGGGAGTACGCGTCACATTTACAGAATATTCTGTTTTAATTTGATTAAAAAAAACAAAGACATAAACACACAATTATATGTAGTAAAATAAAACCACCAAAAATGCTGATGCTGCAAAATTTAAGTAATAAAAATCAAGACTAAAAATAAAACAACTTTATCCTAATAATATAGAAACTTAATAAATATATGGAGTTATTTAATTAATATTTAATACTACATTAAAATAATACATATATAAATTATTATTCATAACAGTTACAGTTGTATTACAACTGATATACAACATAATAAAATCATAATATATAACAGTATAATGTTTACTGGATTTAAAAAAAACTGTGAGATACTAATGACCCCAATAATTGAATACATTTATATAATCTGTTAAAGGCAAAAACAATTATTACATTTCATTTGCATATTTCTTTTTTTTTTTTATAGTGATTACGTTTGTGATTTCATTATCAAATCATAAGAATCTCAGGGTATATCAAAATTGCCCATTTAACATCAAAATATTATAATTTCTTAATTGTAATCAAAACATTTCTTTATTAATAAAAAACAATTTCAAGATCCTGAATCAACATCGAAATATGAATTTGAATCAATATGTCAAATAATAATGTTTTATAAATAATATCAAAATATTTTTTTTTATTAGAAATCATAACATCAAATCAACTATGCAACATCAAAGTTCACTAGCCAAAAATAAAATGTAAAAATCTATAATTTCATAATGCATTTTTTCCTGATAAAATAAAATTCTCTCAAAATCCTAATTTACATTGTTAATTTACTTACGGCTAGATTTAGAGTTTTGTCGGTAAGGACCCGCGTAGCTAACGCCGGCTTTTTTCTGGCCGCACCATAAAAATAACTCTGGTATTGAGAGTCCACATAAAGGCTGCGTTAGGCTCCAAAAAAGGAGCGTAGAGCATATTTAACGCAGCTTCAACTCTCGATACCAGAGTTGCTTACGCAAGCGGCCAGCCTCAAAAACGTGCTCGTGCACGATTCCCCCATAGGAAACAATGGGGCTGTTTGAGCTGAAAAAAAACCTAACACCTGCAAAAAAGCCGCGTTCAGCTCCTAACGCAGCCCCATTGTTTGCTATGCGTAAACACTTCCTACGTCTGCACCTAACACCCTAACATGTACCCCGAGTCTAAACACCCCTAACACTTATTGACCCCTATTCTGCCGCCCCCGCTTTCGCTGACCCCTGCATATTATTATTAACCCCTAATCTACCGCTCCGGACACCGTCGCTACTTACATTATCCCTATGTACCTCTAATCTGCTGCCCTAACATCGCCGACCCCTATATTATATTTATTAACCCCTAATCTGCCCCCCACAACGTCACCTCCACCTGCCTACACTTATTAACCCCTAATCTGCCGACCGGACCGCACCACTATTATAATAAAGTTATTAACCCCTAATCCGCCTCACTAACCCTATAATAAATAGTATTAACCCCTAAAGCTAAGTCTAACCCTAACACTAACACCCCCCTAAGTTAAATATAATTTTAATCTAACGAAATTAATTAACTCTTATTAAATAAATTATTCCTATTTAAAGCTAAATACTTACCTGTAAAATACATCCTAATATAGCTACAATATAAATAATAATTATATTGTAGCTATTTTAGGATTTATATTTATTTTACAGGCAACTTTGTAATTATTTTAACCAGGTACAATAGCTATTAAATAGTTAAGAACTATTTAATAGTTACCTAGTTAAAATAATTACAAAATTACCTGTAAAATAAATCCTAACCTAAGTTACAATTAAACCTAACACTATACTATCATTAAATTAATTAAATAAAATACCTACAATTACCTACAATTAAACCTAACACTACACTATCAATACATTAATTAAATACAATATCTACAAATAACTACAATGAAATAAACTAACTAAAGTACAAAAAATAAAAAAGAACTAAGTTACAAAAAAATAAAAAAATATTTACAAAGTTCAGCTCTTTTGCCTGTAAAAAAACATACAATACCCCCCCCCAACATTACAACCCACCACCCACATACCTCTAATCTAACCCAAACCCCCCTTAAATAAACCTAACACTAAGCCCCTGAAGATCTTCCTACCTTATCTTCACCATACCAGGTTCACCGATCGGTCCTGAAGAGCTCCTCCGATGTCCTGATCCAAGCCCAAGCGGGGGGCTGAAGATGTCCATGATCCGGTAGAAGTCTTCATCCAAGCGGGGCAGAAGAGGTCTTCCATCCGATTGAAGTCTTCATCCAGGCGGCATCTTCTATCGACATCCATCTGGAACGGAGCGGCAGCATCCTGAAGACCTCCGATGCGGAACATCCATCCTGGCCGACGACTGAACGACGAATGACGGTTCCTTTAAATGATGTCATCCAAGATGGCGTCCCTCGAATTCCGATTGGCTGATAGGATTCTATCAGCCAATCGGAATTAAGGTAGGAATATTCTGATTGGCTGATGGAATCAGCCAATCAGAATCAAGTTCAATCCGATTGGCTGATCCAATCAGCCAATCAGATTGAGCTCGCATTCTATTGGCTGTTCCGATCAGCCAATAGAATGCGAGCTAAATCTGATTGGATGATTCCATCAGCCAATCAGAATATTCCTACCTTAATTTCCGATTGGCTGATAGAATCCTATCAGCCAATCGGAATTCGAGGGACACCATCTTGGATGACGTCATTTAAAGGAACCGTCATTCGTCGTTCAGTCGTCGGCCAGGATGGATGTTCCGCGTCGGAGGTCTTCAGGATGCTGCCGCTTCGTTCCAGATGGATGTCGATAGAAGATGCCGCCTGGATGAAGACTTCAATCGGATGGAAGACCTCTTTTGCCCACTTGGATGAAGACTTCTACCGGATCATGGACATCTTCAGCCCCCCGCTTGGGCTTGGATCAGGACATCGGAGGAGCTCTTCAGGACCGATCGGTGAACCTGGTATGGTGAAGACAGGGTAGGAAGATCTTCAGGGGCTTAGTGTTAGGTTTATTTAAGGGGGGTTTGGGTTAGATTAGGGGTATGTGGGTGGAGGGTTGTAATGTTGGGGGGGGGGTATTGTATGTTTTTTTTACAGGCAAAAGAGCTGAACTTCTTGGGGCATGCCCCGCAAAGGGCACTGTTCAGGGCTGGTAAGGTAAAAGAGCTTTTAACTTTAGTAATTTAGAATAGGGTAGGACATTTTTTATTTTGGGGGGCTTTGTTGTTTTATTAGGGGGCTTAGAGTAGGTGTAATTAGTATTTTTCTTATGTTTGTAGATATTTTTTTATTTTTTGTAACTTAGTTCTTTTTTATTTTTTGTACTTTAGTTAGTTTATTTCATTGTAGTTATTTGTAGGTTTTGTATTTAATTAATGTATTGATAGTGTAGTGTTAGGTTTAATTGTAGGTAATTGTAGGTATTGTATTTAATTAATTTATTGATAGTGTAGTGTTAGGTTTAATTGTAGGTAATTGTAGGTATTTTATTTAATTAATTTAATGATAGTATAGTGTTAGGTTTAATTGTAACTTAGGTTAGGATTTATTTTACAGGTAATTTTGTAATTATTTTAACTAGGTAACTATTAAATAGTTCTTAACTATTTAATAGCTATTGTACCTAGTTAAAATAAATACAAAGTTGCCTGTAAAATAAAAATAAACCCTAAGCTAGCTACAATGTAATTATTAGTTATATTGTAGCTAGCTTAGGGTTTATTTTATAGGTAAGTATTTAGTTTTAAGTAGGATTAATTTATTTAATAGTAGTAAATTTATTTAGTTTTATTTAAATTATATTTAAGTTAGGGGGTGTTAGGGTTAGGGTTAGACTTAGGTTTAGGGGTTAATAAATTTAATATAGTAGCCGGTGACGTTGGGGGTGGCAGATTAGGGGTTAATAAATGTAGTTAGGTGTCGTCGATGTTAGGGACGGCAGATTATGGGTTAATAAAATTTAACTAGTGTTTGCAAGGCAGAAGTGTGGCGGTTTAGGGGTTAATACATTTATTAAAGTGGCGGCAATGTCCGATCTGCAGATTAGGGGTTAAACATTTAAGTTAAGTGTTTCCGATGTGGGGGGCCTCGATTTAGGGGTTTATAGGTAGTTTATGGGTGTTAGTGTACTTTTTAGCACTTTAGTTAAGAGTTTTATGTTCCGGTGTTAGCCCATAAAACTCTTAACTACTGACCTTTAAATGCGGTAGGAGTCTTGCCAGAAGAGGGTCTACCGCTCACTTTTTCAGGCGATCATAATACCGGCGTTAGGAAAATCCCATTAAAAAGATAGGATACGCAATTGATGTAAGGGGATTTGCAGTAAGCTAAAATTGCGGGGAAAAAGTGAGCGGTAGACCCTCTCCTGCCTGACTCGTTATACCAGCGGGCGTTAAAAAGCAGCGCTGGGACCCTTCAACGCTGCTTTTTAAGGCTAATGCAAGACTCGTAATCTAGCCGTATATGATTCAGCCTTAGATATTAGAAATGATCATATTATTGTAATTTTATATTCAAGATAATATTAGCAGTACTAAATCACAATATATTTGTTCCCATTCAGTTTCACAAAACCAAGTTTCCTATTTCAAAATTATAATATATTTTTCTTTGCAGACAGCTGGTTTAAGTTTATATGTATAAAAAAGATATATTTATTATTAAAGGGATAGGAAAGTCAAAAAATAAACTTACATATTCAGAGAGAGCAGGTCATTTTAAGATTTTAAATTCACTTCTATTTTCAAATGTGCTTTGATGTCTTGGTATCCCTTGTTGATAAAGAATACGCACATATCCTACACTAGTGGGAGCTTTTTTCTGATTGGTGCCTGCACACATTTGTCTCGTGATTGGCTAACTAGATGTGTTCATCTAGCTGTCAGTAGAGCAATGTTGTTTCTTCAGCAAAGGATAACAAGAGAATTAAGCAAATTTAATAATACAAGTAAATTGGAAAGTTGTTTAAAATCTTATGTTCTATTCAAATCAAGAAATAAAAGTGTGGGGTTTCCTGTCCTTTTAAGTCATTTTGAACATGTCATAAGTCATAGCAAAATAATTATGTTATGGAGTACATCAATATTCAATTAAACGTTATGCTAATAGGAAAATAGCAATGATAAATTTAAAAAGAGACACTATTATGTACTATATAATATTTACTGTAGGAACAATTGCAAGCTCTATTGGTGGACAGCAACATGCCCCACAATAAAGCAAAAATTACCTTGGATTTCAGCACAGTAACATTAAAAAAACAAAAAACAATTGTTATACTTTTAAGAAAACACATACATGAATGGCCCTTTAATATATAAGCTTTCCTTTGAAGTTTTTAGAATTTTTGGACAGTTCCTATTTAAGAAAAAAATAAATAAATGAATAAAAAAATTATCTGTGCTGAGTATTATAAAAAGTTCTCAAGCGTTCTCAGTTCATGAGGTTTACTTATCAAGCCGTCAACTTTCTTGCATTAGACGGCACCAATACGCTCGCCTGACATCGCCTAACATCGCGACCGCGGACCTGAATAAGCTCTCCATATTTATATAAAAAGCTATCAAAAAGCTGCGCACCAAGTATGGGGCGATGAGCAGAGGACTGTTGTTAACTAAACAGTCATCGATCTCGCTGCTATTTGGCATTTTCCCAGCTTTATTTATATACTGTCACTAAACACCGCCACTATACTAAACTGTATAACCCCTATCCCGCCACTCCCGGACCACGCTGCAACTAAATAAAGTTATTAACCCTCATCCCGTCGCTCCCGGAGCCCACCGCAACTCTAATAAACTTATTAACCCCTATTCCGCCACTCCCCGACACCGCCGCTACTAACTAAATGTATTAACCCCTATCCCTCCCCTCCCGGAGCCCACCACAACTAAATAAATGTATTAGCCCCTAAAACCCTGGCATCCCACATCACTACCACTTACTAAACCTATTAACCCCTAAACCGACAGCCCCCCACATCGCCATAAACTAAATTAACCTATTAACCCCTAAACCTAACAACCAGCAAACTTTATATTAAATATTAACTCATCCCTATCTTATAATAAATTAAAACTTACCTTTAGATTTAAATTAAACTATATTAAACTAATAATTAATTTACCCTAACTATTATCCTACAATTACATTAAACTATATTAAACTATTAATTAATCTACCCTAACTATTATCCTACAATTACATTAAACTACAAATTAAATTAACTATATTACATATTTAAAAACCTAACCCTACTCAAATAATTTAAATCTACTATAAAGAATTACAAAGTTACAAAAAACTTACACAAAATAACAAACACTAAGTTACACAAAATAAAAAAGAAATGATCAAATATTGAAACTAATTACACCTAATCTAAGAGCCCTATGAAAATAACCCCCCCCCCAAAATAAAAAAAATAAACCCTAGCCTACAATAAACTGCCAATACCCTCTAAAAGGGCCTTTTGCGGGGCATTGCCCCAAAGAAATCAGCTCTTTTACCTGTAAGAAAAATACAAGTACCCCCCAACAGTAAAACCCACCACCCACACAACCAAACCCCCCAAATAAAAACCTAATCTAAAAAAACTAAGCTTCCCATTGCCCTGAAAATGGCATTTGAATGGGCATTGCCCTTAAAAGGGCATTTAGCTCTTTTTCCTTGTCCAAACCCTAAGCTAAAAATAAAACCCACCCAATAAATCCGTAATAAAACCTAACGCTAACCCCCAAAGATCCACTTACAGTTTCTGAAGACCTGACAGCCATCCTCAACAAAGCGGCAGAAGTCCTCATCGAAGCCGGCAGAAGTCTTCATCCAAGCGGGCCGAAGTCTTCATCCAGGCGGCTTCTTCTATCTTCATCCATCCGGCTCGGGTAGCGGCTCCATCTTCAAGACATCCGGCGCAGAGCATCCTCTTCTTTCGACATCTTCTACCAAAAAGGTTCCTTTAAATGACGTCATCCAAGATGGCATCCCTTAAATTCCGATTGGCTGAAAGAATTCTATCAGTCAATCGGAATTAAGGTTGAAAAAATCCTATTGGCTGTTGCAATCAGCCAATAGAATTGAGCTTTCATCCTATTGGCTTATCCAATCAGTCAATAGGATTGAGCGCGCATTCTATTGACTGAAATAGAATAGCCAATAAAATGCTAGCTCGATCCTATTGGCTGATTGGATCAGCCAATAGGATGAAAGCTCAATCCTATTGGCTGATTGCAACAGCCAATAGGATATTTTCTACCTTAATTCTTTAATCTAAGGAACGCCATCTTGGATGACGTCATTTAAAGGAACCTTCATTGAAGAAGACGTCAAGAGAAGAGGATGCTCCGCGCCAGATGTATTGAAGATGGAGCCGCTCCGCGACAGATGGATGAAGAGAGAAGATGCCGTCTGGATGAAAACTTCGGCCCGGTTGGATGAAGGCTTCTGCCGGCTTTGCTGAGGACTTCTGCCGCTTCGATGAGGACTTCTGCCGCTTCGTTATGGATGGATGTCGGGTCTTCAGAAACTGTGGGTGGATCTTTGGGGGTTAGTGTTAGGTTTTTTTAAGGGTTTATTGGGTGGGTTTTATTTTTAGATTAGGGTTTGGGCAACGAAAAAGAGCTAAATGCCCTTTTAAAGGCAATGCCCATCCAAATGCCCTTTTCAGGGCAATGGGGAGCTTAGGTTTTTTTAGATTAGGTTTTTATTTTGGGGGTTTGGTTGTGTGGGTGGTGGATTTTACTGTTGGGGGGTGTTTGTATTTTTTTATGCCCCGCAAAAGGCCCTTTTAAGGGCTATTGGTAGTTTAGTTTAGGCTAGGGTTTTTTTATCTTAGGGGGGGCTTTTTTATTTTCATAGGGCTCTTAGATTAGGTGTAATTAGTTTAAATATTTGATGATTTATTTTTTATTTTGTGTAACTTAGTGTTTATTTTTTTGTGTAACTTAGTTGTTAGATTTTTGTAACTGTAATTTTTAATAGAGTAGGGTTAGGTTTTTAACTATATAATATATTTAATTTAATTTGTAGTTTATTGTCATTTTAGTATAACAGTTAGGGTAAATTAATTAATAGTTTAATATAGTTTAATGTCATTTTAGTATAACAGTTAGGGTAGATTAATTAATAGTTTAATATTGTTTAATGTAATTTTAGTATAATAGTTAGGCTAGGTTAATTATAGTTTAATATAGTTTAACTTAAATCTTAAGGTAAGTTCTAATTTATTATAAGATAGGAATGAGTTAATATTTAATATAAAGTTAGAGGGTTGTTAGGTTTAGGGGTTAATAGGTTAATTTAATTTATGGCAATGTGGGGGGGCTGGCAGTTTAGGGGTTAATAGGTTTAGTAAGTGGTAGTGATGTGGGAGGCCAGGGGTTTAGAGGTTAATACATTTATTTAGTTGTGGTGGGCTCTGGGAGCGGCGGGATATGGATTAATACTTTTATGTAGGTGGCGGCAGTGTCGGGCGGCAGATTAGGGGTTAATAAGTATAATGTAGGTGGTGGCGGTGTAGGGGGTGACAGATTAGGGGTTAATAAGTGTAGGTAGGTGGCGCGGTGTAGGGGCGGCAGATTAGGTGTTAGTATAATGTAGGTGGCGGTGGTGTAGGGGGCGGCAGATTAGGGGTTAATAAGTATAATGTATGTGGCTGCGGTGTAGGGTGGCGGCAGATTAGGGGTGTTTAGACTCTGGGCTTATGTTAGGGCGTTAGGTGTAAACATAACTTTTCTTCTAGCATAGAAATCAATGGGATATCTGGCAGCAGCGAACATAAGCTTTCGCTGCTTTCAGACTCACATTGATTCCTATGGCATACGCCGCTTCCAGGGTGGAGGATTGAAAACCAGATACCCTGGGCCTGAATAGTGGCGAGCGTACCTGGTAGATATTTGATAACTTTGCATTCGGAACATCTGTAATGACGTAAGCATCGATCTGTGTCGGATTGAGACCGGCGGATCGTATGTTACGACTTTTGCCAGTCTGTAGGCTTGATAAATAAGGGGAATCAGGCTCTCCACAATTACGCTGCAGAATTCCAGCATATTTGTGGTTGACGGCTTGATAAATAGGCCTCCATATGTCAAATAACAATTTTTTTCAATAAAAGTTTAAAAATACAACCCACACCAATGTTTTTAACTATGAAACCTACTCTCTCTAAACACCATCTAAATGTTAATTTGTTATTGCAATGGAGTGATGAGAGGTTTAACCCCATTCAGTGCTGATACATTTTTACACTGCTGTGCTGGTTGTAGACATATGATACTCCTTATACGCATATTGGCACATTCATTTCAGTATTCTTATTGTGCTACCTAGTTTCAACATCACTCGGTGCTCAGCTGATTAGAGGAGGAATTCCCTGTTTCACATGAGGGGCCTCACACTATTCTAATTAAGTCAGAGGAGAGATTGGGGCTATAAAATAGTCATCATCCACAGAAAGATAATTTCAGGGAAGCCTTATTGCAATGGAGCATCACAGTGATGTACCATTACACGCAATGTGTGATTTGTTTGCTACCAATAGCGATACAAGTTTTAACTTTTTTTTTTTTTTAATCTGTACTCAATAAAAGTGAAGTTTTAAGGCAATAATGCTTCCCTGGAATTATCTTTCTGTGGATGACATTTATACTGTGCCTGGCACCGGGTTAAGACGCCTTTTGGAAGTCCTGCAATCTGTAGGAATGTGTTTACAAAGGATATATGTGGGTAACTGGAGCCAAGGACGGAATAGCGTCACACTGCAGCCATGCTCTGCGACTAATAGATATGGTGCATTGATACAGTTGGTGACAAAGCTTCTCTGTGGACCAGTCCATGGAGCCACTATAAGGTACTGTCAATTATAGACACTTTCTTTTAAAAGCACATGTATTTGCAACCTTGGATTTAGGCATTTGAGCAAAATCTCTATAGAGTAAGGAATTTTATTGAAAAGTCTGCTATGAAATAGTCCCCTCACCCACCACTAGATATTACATAGTTTCTAGTGGGGAGAGTGGTCACCTTCTTTAACAAGGACCAGCTGCTTCCCAGGGAGACCAGTGACTGCTCATTTGAAAGAGGAAAGTCTGCATTTTCACATGTGGGTTTATTTGTCCTTCTAGCACAGAGTGGAGATAGTTACTCTGTTAGAGTTTCACTCTCACTCAGGGAACATAAAACAGACTCCTTTCATTAAAATGTGGGGCCTCACGTCCCTTTAATTGCTGTGGGGCTGAGATATGAGATTTTACAGTAACCCCCCCCCCCCACACTACAAACAGAAAATTCAGAAACAAGGCATTCCGTACAGGAATCACCACACCAGGGACGGAACTACCACTGGTGCAGCAGGTGCAGTGGTACCAGGGCCCAAGAGCTAGGGGGGCCCATAAAAGCCAGTATATATACAGGCGTATGCAGAAAGTGTACAATCTTAATGCAGGGGAGTCTTTTATTAGTGCAAGTAGCAGGTCCATCTATCTATCCTCAAAATCATTATACAGAGCAGAATGTATTTTATTACTTTTGCTTTTTACAAAGTTACCTTTGGGGGCCCCAAAAATCTTGCACCAGGTCCCTCTGTTGAGTAGGTCCACTACTGCACCACCCCTGTATATGTGACATCAATCAGTGATTGTGAAGGAGACTACAGTCTCCATACCCAGCTGGTGTCTGAGGTGTCCACTGGTTCTGCATCCAAAAGGGGAACCCCCAGTAGGACGAAACCACTTGGTTCACGCTAAGTGCTTAGTACACATGTGCATCTGTTAGTGATGTTAGCTGCTGAATGCAGAATTAGGAGGCTGTTCCCAGTATATGGCTCTTTTTGGAGCCAGATCTCTGCTTATGAAAGTGCAACACACAAATATCTGGCTTTGCACAGATCTTAGTGTGCCGAATGCACGCGTCTATTGCTTAGTGCACTAAAGGGGTTAAAAATGTTAGTATATAATTATATTCCAATGTAATTACACACAGCATGAACTTATATTAATAGTAAAGCGAATAACAAATGACTTCATAAATATTGAATTTATTAGCTGGTAAAGGTTATTTTTGCTTTAGTTTTGTATTTGAATGTTATTGTAAAATCCCTGTGAAATTGCACTTGAATTTCTTGCGATGGCTCTTTCTTATAGTCGTTTGTTTGTGTTTCGTGTATTGAACTAGATTTTGCTTGTCATAATTGAAGCATTTGTTCCCTAAACTACAACTCTACAAAATCACTTGAGCTGGTTTAAAATGAATACATGAGAATTCTGATTAAGTCTTAGCAGGAGCTTTTTATTTCACATTTTTTGTTCTAAATCATTATTCATTTATTTTAGAACAAAACCTTCTAAGAACATTTTATTCTGCATCTAAACGAGTCATTAGTTAAGTATACATTTGTGTTAAAAACATTTTTTGTAAATGTGTATTCATTATTACTATTAATATTTTTTTTTGTGCCATGTTATTGTATAAATATATATTCCTTTTAAAGTTATCATAGAATATTAGAAAAAATATTACGCATTTTACTTTTAGAAATGTCTTTTAGTAAGTCAAAATGTGATCCAAATAACGTGTAATGTGTTAATCATATAACAGAAATGTGTATGTCCATTTTAGTATTCCTCAACAGTGGCAATTAAAGTGAATGTCAATTTTGATGCTTAAGTGTCCGGTTTTTAAAAATTCGATTAAAAACAGGGGCACTTTAATTCATCAAAATTTATATTTCACTCCTGTTGAGAAAAAAAAACTTACCTTATAATCTTCACAGCAGCCCCAGCTTCCTCCGGTCGTTGCACGCAGCTCCAGCTTCCTCCGTTCGTTGCAAGGCATTTCTGACGTCAGAAATGATGGATAGGTTATTCTCCAATCACGGCTTCCCCCCCTGAGGAATCAGTGTCTGATTCAATGCCCTGATTGCAGGAAGCCGGATTCCTAATTTTAGACCCAGGAAGAGGCTTTGTGATGGGTGGAGGAAGCTGGAGCTGCTGTGAAGATTAAAAGGTAAGTTCTTTTTCTCAACAGGAGTGAAATGTAAATTTTTGATGAATTAAAGTGCCCCTGTTTTTAATCGAATTTTTAAAAACCGGGCACTTTAGCATCAAACTTGACATTCACTTTAAGTGAGATATATATCTTCAAAGAAAAGGAACAGAATGTACACGGATTGTGCATATTGTGTACAGTGATACGGCCAGGGGTCAAGTCCTACAAAAAAAGTGTGGGAACTCACCAAGACTTCCACCCCCCTCACAATTAATATTGTTTTATATACCCACACACTATATTTATATGTATATAATCTATACACTTTGGTTAATGAAAGCAAATTAAATCCAGTGAAGGGTTTAATGGTTGCCTTTGGGCCTGCAAATCCTCCTCTGTCACAGAGTTTCATCCACTTAAGGTGCAATAGTCCTATTTCTGCTGAGGGGAGCTAAATAACCACAGAGCAAGTCATACAGAAATGTAAGCACCATGTGTTACACACATTGCAGGGTGATAACACAGCAGGACTACTGATAAGCTTGCATTTAATGTATGGTAGGAAGTGTTACTGCCCATTACTAGATGATCTCACTATCCCTCTAACCAGACTGTGCTCCAGCTTCTCTTAGCAGCAGGGTTTACTGAAGCATTTCTGTTCTCTGTCTAGGGGGAACTTAGTTCCACCTGCAAAAATAGTGCAGGAACTCAGTTCCCATGCTTTCCAGCTGGACTTGATCCCTGGTGATAACACTATGTTGGCAAACGCTATATATATAAGCACAAATTGTGGTTCTGCCCCCTGGCATCACCTGCACGCGAGGGTGTAATTTCTGTCTGTTGTATGTTTCATCATAGACCTATATCTTTTATCCTGTGATATTTCAGTGCACGTTTATTATATATAGAAATTTATTTTGACATTTCAAATATTATGAGTTTTGAAAATACAGTAATTCTTTTTAGAGAAACTGTTAAGATTTCTGTAAAATATAATTTGTGTTTGCTTTAAATTTAATAAAAAATATTAATTGTAATGGGACAGAAGTGTCAGATATTTTACATTTAAAGTTGTTGAACATTGTTAGGGGTTGTTCTTACATAGATTTACATTGGGAAAGTTTTGCACAATTTGTTTTGCGATTTTGCTGATCCAATAGGCTTCATGTTCCCTGTACGTCCACTGCCCGTATTCTATTGTACAAGCATTTATTCATGCAGCGCTAGCCCCTGAACAATCAATCACACCGAACAAACGGGTTTGGGGTGATTTATCTCTGCATCCTCTGAGGTAATGAAGAGGTCACAAAGCAGAGGTCATTGGCAACTTGGAAACCACTATGTGATCTGAAAGACAGATCTCAAACTGTGTTTTACAATGTCTCATATTCAGGGCAAGAGTTAGACCTAAGTGTCAGGGAGGCTAAGAAAATGTAGTTGTGGCAAGCAAAATAGAAATAAGGGGCAAATAGAATTGATGTAATTGAAAGACATGTAGGTAAGCAATGTATATACTAAGATTTAATGTAAGAAATATATACTTTAGTGCTAGCTGTGTCCCAGCTATTTCTCAACTATTTTTTGTGGTATATCTTCAAGGGGATTGTCATGAAGGGTTTGCTAGTATGGGGATATTTGCTAGTATAGGGCTTATTTGCTAGTATATGGGGTATTTGCTAGTATAGGGGGTATTTGCTAGTATGGGTGTATTTGCTAGTATAAGGGTTATTTGCTAGTATAGGGGGTATTTGCTAGTATGGGTGTATTTGCTAGTATAGGGGTTATTTGCTATTATAGTGGTATTTGCTAGTATGGGAGGTATTTGCTAGTATGGGGGGATTTGCTAGTATAGAGGGTATCTGCTAGTATGGGTGTATTTGCTAGTATAGGGGTTATTTGCTATTATAGTGGTATTTGCTAGTATGGGAGGTATTTGCTAGTATGGGGGGATTTGCTAGTATAGAGGGTATCTGCTAGTATGGGTGTATTTGCTAGTATAGGGGTTATTTGCTAGTATAGGGGGTATTTGCTAGTATATGAGGTATTTGCTAGTATAGTGGGTATTTGCTAGTATGGGTGTATTTGCTAGTATAAGGGTTATTTGCTAGTATAGGGGGTATTTGCTAGTATGGGTGTATTTGCTAGTATAGGGCTTATTTGCTATTATAGGGGGTATTAGCTAGAATAGGGCTTATTTGCTATTATAGGGGGTATTAGCTAGAATAGGGCTTATTTGCTAGTATAGGGGGTATTTGCTAGTATAGAGGGTATCTGCTAGTATGGGTGTATTTGCTAGTATAGGGGTTATTTGCTATTATAGTGGCATTTGCTAGTATAGGGGGTATTTGCTAGTATGGGAGGTATTTGCTAGTATGGGGGGATTTGCTAGTATGAGGGGGATTTGCTAGTATAGGGGGTATTGAGAGACTGGTCTATAGAGAGACAGGAATAAGGGTAAATAAGACAAAAGTAGCTTTAAAAGAATTTCACATCACCTTTTGGGAATCCCTTTTCTATCATTGCTCATCTTGTACTAGCTCTGTATACTGCGCCTGCTCTATGTATGGCTGTGAGAGTGTGCTGCTAGGGAGGAAGGGACGGAGACAACAAGGGGTCATATTATTTAAGGGGGGCTGAGCCCCCTGTACCCCTAGTACTACAGCTCTGCTCATAGAATGATTTGACAGCTCTGTAGGTAGTTGTATATAGCACTGTAGCATTATACAGAAAGATGATAATGCTGTAGAGATATATTGTGTGAAAGACTTGTTAAATGATGTCACAGTGTTTATTATAATGCACAACAATACTGTAGCACTATATACTAACACTGCACACCTGCATAATAATGCCAGAGAGCTTTATTTACAACAGTTTAATATAATAATATTTATAATATTTTATGGCATTTCATGCTTGGCAGAAGACCTTGTACGTTAGGGGCACAGCCCACCTGTATCATGTGAATCTGTTCTTCCTGAGTTTTATCTTGCTTTCTGTCACAGGAATGCTAGAATATTCTAAATGAGTTGGTAATTAGTGACTGTAGCTCAGTCTCCAAACCTCTGATGACTTTGCAATGCAGCAAAGCTGTCTGTTGATGAGAGAGCACAGATTAATTTGTCTGCAGTTCATACAGGATCATTTGCTTCTTATAGTCCATAAAAACACACCGATGTTCAGTGCTGTCAACCTTTGTCATCACCAGACTCACTTCTTCTGAGATGATCAATGGCAAGTAAGTTTCAGGCACCTCTCTACATCTGCCGCTAAGTTCCATTGTGATACAGGGGACTAATTACCCAGTGCAGGATTAGACTGGTTTGGTGACCCCCTCTTCACGAGTCGATAGGTTTCTCTGCAGACAGTTTGATGTGGTTATGAGCTCTATGGAGTGACAGATTATGATATATCACAAGAGCTTCATTAGTACAAATATGCAGCAGGTTACACAATCCGGTAAAATTAGATGAAAAGCCTTAAAAAGATCAAAATGATGATCTGCATCAAAAACACCAATCCAGTAGATTCTAGAACTGCACACTGACTATGTATATGGTAATTTATGCATAGAGTAAGCTTACTAGGCACCCGACTACAGTTTCTAAAGAGGGCACTAAAAGTTACCCAGAGCCGTCCTGTCACTATAAACACAAAGACATAGTTTTTCCCATCTATGATGGTCACTCAGATCAAGCAATAAAGTAGTGAGAATAGCAGCAGTAACAAGTAAACAGGTATAAACCTTGTATAAAAGGTATGAAAACTGCGCTAGAATGGCAGGAAAACACATTTGAAAATGGTTTATATGTAAGTAAAATGTGCTCTCCTACCCTCCAATGAAACAAGACATTTCTGCCATTGCCCCATGGGTGAAAAAGTTAGTCACCTCTGCTATAGCGATATATACTAATATCATAGGGCCAGTTAGAAGTGGCGCTATTTAGCGCTTTTGCCTTTGCGCAAACACCGCTGGAAGTGATATTTTAACGTGAAAGGGTTAACGCACATATTAAAAGTTGAAAGTAAATTTACTTCAGGACTTCACATATTGTGACTGCGTTAATGAGTTCACCCAATAGACATTAATAAAGGGTGATTTAAAAATCGCTTGCACGACTACTCTCTCTATTTCTCTCTCTCTACTCTCTCTCTCTTTCTCTTCTCTCTCTCTCTCTACTCTCTCTCTCTTTCTCTTCTCTCTCTCTATCTTCCCTCTCTCTCTCTCTTTCCTCTCTCTTCTTCCTCCATCTCTACTCTCTCTCTCTCTCTCTCTCTCTCTCTCTACAAGAGCACTAGATGGCAGCAGTATTTGCTATCATGTAGCAATCCAGACAAGTGCACACTGCATACCTAGGTATGCTCTTTAACAACGAATACCATGAGAACAACTTTTTCTTTAAAGGTATGCTGTCTTAATCATGACATTTCATGTCCCTTAAAGTTCTAAACCTCTAACAAACTGTAACTGTTCTTAGTAACAATAACAATAAACTGTATAGCTGCATAATACAAATGCTGTGTTTAATAACACTACAGGGTATCGCATTGCATTACCCAAAAGCGGCTCACATATTTACAGATAACGCTCAATAGTGAATTGGCATAAATATATAGATATTAGGAAGGAGAGAGATACATTCTTATTGAAAAAAATACAGGAAGAGACTAAAATGAATCTATATTTCAGGAGCTTCCATGGCTGCTCAGCTAAAAACTTAGACAGATTGGTTAAGATTAGGAAAAGGAAGAATTTTATACCTGCCATACATGATGGCATTAATCGATATTCAGATACGAAAGAGATATGTAATGTTTTCTTTAAATATTATCAACAATTATATGCTGAAGTTGATGTTAACTGTACTAATCAAGATAATTTCTGGTCAAAGATCACTTTACCTAGGATACAAAAAGAGGACCTAGAATCCCTGAATGCTCCTATTACTGCAGAAGAGATAGGTAAAGCAATTGATACATCTAAACTTAACAAAGTGGCTGGCCTGCATGGGTTTCCAGCAGAACATTATTAAAGTATAGCTGAAGAGCTAATTCCAATTTTAGTGAAACTCTTTAATAGTTATTTTTCCACTGATAATCCAATATCAGCTATTTTTTCTGCAGCAAATATCTCATTAATTTTAAAGAAAGGTAAAAGCCCAGAAGATCCAGCATCGTACAGACCTATTTCAGTACTCAATGCTGATTATAAAATGTTGGCCTCTATCATGTCTTACAGACTTGTTTCCTGTCTGGATAAACGTATTCATCCTGATCAATCCAGTTTCATGACCGTGCGGAATCCCTCTAAGAACATACGTAAGCTAATTACCTTGGTTGACTACATATGGAATTGTGATCAATTTAAGGAGAAGAGTGACTTTAAAAACATAGCTATCCTTACATTAGATGCTGTTAAAGCATTTTAAAGTATATCTTGGACACTTCTTTTAATAACACTTGCGAAATTTGGCTTTACAGATAATTTTGTTCAATTTATAAAAAAAATGTATCGGAGCCCAATATCGTTTCTTCTTATTAATGGCACTTTGTTGCCAAAAATAATTCTGCACAGGGGTACAAGACAGGGCTGTCCCCTTTTACCTCTACTATTTAATATTGTGCTGTAGGCCTTGGCAGTAAGATTAAGAGAGGTGTTACTGGGGATTCCAGTTGGTACTCAAAGGTTAAAGATATTACTCTATGCAGATGATATATTAATATTTCTACATAATACTGTTCATTCAATTCCTGAGGTAGTACAATCTTTAGATGAGTTTAGCTCTTTTGCAGAATATAAAGTTATATGGCTTGGTAAACAGAGCGTAAAACAACCTATGACCTCGTTCCGCATAGTTAATGCTATGCGGAACGATCCTAAACATTGGTATCAGGCAAACTTTACATCTCTTTTCCAGGTTAAAAAAGATCTCAAGCTTTGGGCAGCTTTTCCATTATCTATTACAGCATCTATAAATTTAATCAAAACTATAATCTTCCCACGTATTTTGTATCCTCTGCAAAATCTACCTCTTTTTATTAAATAAAGACCTATGTAAGCTGGCTTTGTGGTTCTAAAAATGTATATGGAAATCCAAAAGACCCTGTATATCTCTTAGTTGACTGTCACAAAAATTATCTCTTGCTGTTCTAGCTCTTACTGATGTCAAATTTTACAACTGGGCAACATTGCTTAAACTAGCCATAGACTGGATTGCTCAAACTAATCTTGTTACCTCTAGTGATATGGAACTACATCTTATTGCACCATGGTACTTAAAAGCCCTATTACATTGTTCTTTATAGAATCTTCCTTTGAATGTTACTCTTTTTCAGTCATTTAAAAATATAATTCTTGTTTGGCATAAGTTTTGTCATCTCTTAAGAATAGATTTCTCCTTTTATGAATTTCTGCCTATTAGGGGTAATCCTCTTTTTACCCCTGGAATAGACCAAAAAACATTTCAAGAATGGCAGGATAGAGGTCTTAAAGATATTCAACAAATGCTGAACGCGGACTATCAAAATACTCCCGTGAGAGACTATCCTTCAATACTTTGCTCTTCCTTGTCTAAACCATTTTGTGTATTTTCAAATACGACATTATATCTGCTCGCAAAAATGGTATTGCTCTACGAAGGTTAAGTGGCCCGAGGTCAAGACTTGCATTCAGAAATTTATAGCAGGGGATGCTTCGATTTCCCTAATATGCAATATCATGCTTACTAAACAAAGCATATTAGCTGTAGACAAATTATGTAACTTTTGGTTATTCATTATTCCTACAATAGATTGAGAAAAGATTACACAAAGTCTTATTACTGTAGCTAAATATCCTATTTTGGTTAGTTGGAAAGAATCTCATCTGAAATTAATAAATTATTTTTATTTAACTCCAATTAAACTATCTAAATTTTACCCAACTAAACTGGCAGTATGCCCACATTGTTCTAATTCCAGAGCGGACCTCTCTCATATGTTCTGGTTCTGTCCTAAAATTGGACAACTATGGCAGAAAGTGCAATATTGGCTCATGATGTGGCTCTCTCTTTTTCTCTGGAATATATAGTCTATCTAGTACCTAACCCTAGGGGTAAGTCTCAGATATGAACCATAAATACTATTATATTGATAGTTAGATATTATATTCTTAAAAATTGGATTGCCAAACGTCCACCTAGCATGGCACAAATTTTTAATGGAATCCAAGTACAAATTATATATGAATCATTTCATATATATCAGGTATCTGAGAAAAGAATTAAACAGTTTTTGACAGGATGGGCTCCCATTATTAAGTCATACTCAGGCCCATATTTATCAAGGTCTGTCGGATCAGGTCCGACAGACCTTGCTGAATACAGCGAGCAATACGCTCGCCGTATTCAGCATTGCACCAGCAGCTCACAAGAGCTGCTGGTGCAACGCCGCCCCTTGCAGACTCGCAGCCAATGGTCCACCAGCAGGGGGGTGTCAATCAACCCGATTGTACTCGATCGGGTTGATTTCTGGCGATGTCTGTCCGCCTGCTCAGAGCAGACGGACAGGTTATGGAGCGGTCTTTGTGACCGCTGCTTCATAACTGCTGTTTCTCTATTCGGAGCTTGATAAATATGCTCCTCAATCTCTCTGCAGAAGCAGATTCTATCTCCATTTGTTTCTTCTATCAGCTTTGCAGAATTGGTTCTGTTAGATGTATTCCCTCATACCTGGATTAGGAACTACAGAGAAATTCATCAGGCTAAGATGAGAGAGCCTCATGTTGGGGCAAGGTTCTAGATACCAGCGGATCATGCCACCCCCCCCTTTTTTTTCTCTTTCTTTCTCTTTCCTTTTATTCAAATTTTTATTTTTAGGGTATGGGTAAGAATCCCAGTAGGGGTTAGGTTAAAGGAAAAGGAAAAAAAAAAATAGCCAAACTTTTCTGTTTTCAATTAAACACATAAATTAAGGAGGAAAGAATGTATGCAATATTACAAGAAACTCATGTTGCCATTTTGTTATTCATTGGCTTTTTGTGATTCCTTATATTGATATTGTAATTGTGTATGTGATGTTATATTAATGTTATGTTATTTTTGGCTATGCACAATAAATTACTAGGCACCCGACTACAGTTTCTAAAGAGGGCACTAAAAGTTACCCAGAGCCGTCCTGTCACTATAAACACAAAGACATAGTTTTTCCCATCTAAGATGGTCACTCAGAGCAAGCAATAAAGTAGTGAGAATAGCAGCAGTAACAAGTAAACAGGTATAAACCTTGTATAAAAGGTATGAAAACTGGGCTAGAATGGCAGGAAAACACATTTGAAAATGGTTTATATGTAAGTAAAATGTGCTCTCCTACCCTCCAATGAAACAAGACATTTCTGCCATTGCCCCATGGGTGAAAAAGTTAGTCACCTCTGCTATAGCGATATATACTAATATCATAGGGCCAGTTAGAAGTGGCGCTATTTAGCGCTTTTGCCTTTGCGCAAACACCGCTGGAAGTGATATTTTAATGTGAAAGGGTTAACGCACATATTAAAAGTTAAAAGTAAATTGACTTCAGGACTTCACATGTTGTGACTGCGTTAATGAGTTCACCCAATAGACATTAATGAAGCGTGATTTAAAAATCGCTTGCACGACTACTCTCTCTATCTCTCTCTCTCTACTCTCTCTCTCTCTTCTTTCTCTCTTCCCTCTCTCTCTCTTCCCTCTCTCTTCTTCCTCCATCTCTACTCTCTCTCTCTCTCTCTATCTCTCTCTCTCTACTCTCTCTCTCTCTCTTCTTTCTCTCTTCCCTCTCTTTCTCTTCCCTCTCTCTTCTTCCTCCATCTCTACTCTCTCTCTCTCTTCCCTCTCTATCTCTCTCTCTCTTTCTCTCTCTCTCTCTCTCTCTCTCTCTATCTCTTCCCTCTCTCTCTCTCTCTCTCTCTCTTCCCTCTCTATCTCTCTCTCTCTTTCTCTCTCTCTCTCTCTCTCTCTCTCTCTCTCTCTTCCCTCTCTCTCTCTTCCCTCTCTCTCTCTTCCCTCTCTCTTCTTCCTCCATCTCTACTCTCTCTCTCTCTCTCTCTCTCTCTCTCTCTCTTCCCTCTCTCTTCTTCCTCCATCTCTACTCTCTCTCTCTCTCTCTCTCTCTCTCTCTCTCTCTTCCCTCTCTCTCTCTTCCCTCTCTCTCTCTCTTCCCTCTCTCTTCTTCCTCCATCTCTACTCTCTCTCTCTCTCTCTCTCTCTCTCTCTCCTCTCTCTCATTCTCTCCCTCTCTCTCTCATTCTCTCTCTCTCTCTCTCTCTCTCTCTCTCTCTCTCTCTCTCTCTCTCTCTCTCTCTCTCTCTCTCTCTCTCTCTCTCTCTCTCTCTCTCTCTCTCTCTCTCTCTACAAGAGCACTAGATGGCAGCAGTATTTGCTATCATGTAGCAATCCAGACAAGTGCACACTGCATACCTAGGTATTCTCTTTAACAACAAATACCATGAAAACAACGTTTTTTTTAAATGGTATGCTGACTAAATCATGACATTTCATGTCCCTTAAAGTTCTAAACCCCTAACAAACTGTAACTGTTCTTAGTAACAATAATAATATTAATAAACTGTATAGCTGCATAATACACAAGCTGTGTTTAATAACACTACAGGGTATCACATTGCTTTACCCAAAAGCTGCGCACATATCCACAGATAACTAATGAGGGTTTCTTGATTTGTTAATTGGTCCTTGTTAGATGCCAGGATTAGCAAAACTTTAAAGGGACATAAAAGTGCAAAATGAAAATGCTCTAAATGCTGGAAAGATGATAAACACATATTTAAAATCAGCCCCAGAGTAACAATGCACTGCTGGGAGCTAGCTGAACACATCTGGTGAGCCAATGACAAGACACATATATGTGCTGCCACCAATTTCAGCTCCCAGTTGTTTATTGCTGCTCCTAAGCATACCCAAGTATGCTTTTCAGCAAATAATACCAATAGTATAAAATGCATGTGCTAATAGAAGTACATGATACAATAAATGCTCTATTTAAACTATGAAAGCTCGTGTGTGAGTTTTAATCATGGTATGAGAGCTATTCATTGGTCTCAGGCAAATAAACAGATTTAAAGATTAGATATGCAGGACCTATACAGACAATGCCTGCTCTCTGCAGAGCTGTCAGCTCCTTAAACAAACAGCTTGTACAGTCACCTCTTGATGTCACTGGCTGTGTGAGCGCAGCAGTGCAGGGACTTTGTTGGTCTGCAGCTGAGAATGACTCCTAGTTCCATGCTCTGATTGGTCATGATCTAAACACTAGAGAGTATGGCAAGTCACGTGTTACATGTGTATGTGTAGCCCCTGAATTACACGTGACATAACATACCTTCTAGCGCTGTATCTGATTGGTCATGATCTGAACACTAGAGAGTATGACACGTGACATAACATACCTTCTAGCACTGCATCTGATTGGTCATGATCTGAACACTAGAGAGTATGACACGTGACATAACATACCTTCTAGCACTGTATCTGATTGGTCATGATCTGAACACTAGAGAGTATGGCAAGTCACGTGTTACAAGTTTGTATGTGTAGCCCCTGAATGACACGTGACATAACATACCTTGTAGCGCTGTATCTGATTGGTCATGATCTGAACACTAGAGAGAGAGTATGGCAAACCACGTGTTACATGTTTGTATGTGTAGCCCCTGAATGACACGTGACATAACATACCTTCTAGCGCTGTATGTGTAGCCCCTGAATGACACGTGACATAACATACCTTCTAGCGCTGTATGTGTAGCCCCTGAATTACATGTGACATAACATACCTTCTAGCGCTGTATGTGTAGCCCCTGAATGACACGTGACATAACATACCTTCTAGCACTGTATGTGTAGCCCCTGAATGACACGTGACATAACATACCTTCTAGCGCTGTATGTGTAGCCCCTGAATGACACGTGACATAACATACCTTCTAGCGCTGTATGTGTAGCCCCTGAATGACACGTGACATAACATACCTTCTAGCGCTGTATGTGTAGCCCCTGAATGACAAATGACATAACATACCTTATAGTGTCTGTATCTGATTGGTCATGATCTGAACACTAGAGAGTATGGCAAGTCACGTGTTACATGTTTGTATGTGTAGCCCCTGAATGACACGTGACATAAAATACCTTCTAGTGCTGTATGTGTAGCCCCTGAATTACATGTGACATAACATACCTTCTAGCGCTGTATGTGTAGCCCCTGAATGACACATGACATAACATACCTTCTAGCGCTGTATGTGTAGCCCCTGAATGACACGTGACATAATATACCTTCTAGCGCTGTATGTGTAGCCCCTGAATGACACGTGACATAAACTACCTTCTAGCGCTGTATGTGTAGCCCCTGAATGACACGTGACATAACCTACCTTCTAGCACTGTATGTGTAGCCCCTGAATGACACGTGACATAACATACCTTCTAGCGCTGTATGTGTTGCCCCTGAATGACACGTGGCATAACATACCTTCTAGCACTGTATGTGTAGCTCCTGAATGACACGTGACATAACATACCTTCTAGAACTATATGTGTAGCCCTTGAATGACACGTGACATAACATACCTTCTAGCGCTGTATGTGTAGCCCCTGAATTAAAGGTGACATAACATACCTTCTAGCGCTGTAAGTGTAGCCCCTGAATGACACGTGACATAACATACCTTCTAGCACTGTATGTGTAGCCCCTGAATGACATGTGACATAACATACCTTCTAGCGCTGTCTGTGTAGCCCCTGAATGACACGTGACATGACATACCTTCTAGCGATGTATGTGTAGCCCCTGAATGACACGTGACATAACATACCTTCTAGTGCTGTATGTGTAGCCCCTGAATGACACGTGACATAACATACCTTCTAGCACTGTATGTGTAGACCCTGAATGACACGTGACATAACATACCTTCTAGCGCTGTATGTGTAGCCCCTGAATGACACGTGACATAACATACCTTCTAGCGCTGTATGTGTAGCCCCTGAATGACACGTGACATAACATACCTTCTAGCACTGTATGTGTAGCCCCTGAATGACACGTGACATAACATACCTTCTAGCGATGTATGTGTAGCCCCTGAATGACACGTGACATAACATACCTTCTAGCGCTGTATGTGTAGCCCCTGAATGACACGTGACATAACATACCTTCTAGCACTGTATGTGTAGCCCCTGAATGACACGTGACATAACATACCTTCTAGCGCTGTATCTGATTGGTCATGATCTGAACACTAGAGAGTATGGCAAGTCACGTGTTACATGTTTGTATGTGTAGCCCCTGAATGACACGTGACATAACATACCTTCTAGCGCTGTATGTGTAGCCCCTGAATGACACGTGACATAACATACCTTCTAGCGCTGTATGTGTAGCCCCTGAATTACATGTGACATAACATATCTTCTAGCGCTGTATGTGTAGCCCCTGAATGACACGTGACATAACATACCTTCTAGCACTGTATGTGTAGCCCCTGAATGACACGTGACATAACATACCTTCTAGCGCTGTATGTGTAGCCCCTGAATGACACGTGACATAACATACCTTCTAGCGCTGTATGTGTAGCCCCTGAATGACACGTGACATAACATACCTTCTAGCACTGTATGTGTAGCCCCTGAATGACACGTGACATAACATACCTTATAGTGTCTGTATCTGATTGGTCATGATCTGAACACTAGAGAGTATGGCAAGTCACATGTTACGTTTGTATGTGTAGCCCCTGAATGATACGTGACATAACATACCTTCTAGCGCTGTATCTGATTGGTCATGATCTGAACACTAGAGAGTATGGCAAGTCACATGTTACATGTTTGTATGTGTAGCCCTTGAATGACACGTAACAT
The DNA here is from genome assembly GCF_027579735.1 of Bombina bombina. Lineage (NCBI taxonomy): Eukaryota > Metazoa > Chordata > Amphibia > Anura > Bombinatoridae > Bombina > Bombina bombina. The sequence continues at coordinate 1,207,344,028 of NC_069502.1, read as the reverse complement.
AACATACCTTCTAGTGTCTGTATCTGATTGGTCATGATCTGAACACTAGAGAGTATGGCAAGTCACGTGTTACATGTTTGTATGTGTAGCCCCTGAATGACACGTGACATAAAATACCTTCTAGTGCTGTATGTGTAGCCCCTGAATTACATGTGACATAACATACCTTCTAGCGCTGTATGTGTAGCCCCTGAATGACACGTGATATAATATACCTTCTAGCGCTGTATGTGTAGCCCCTGAATGACACGTGACATAAACTACCTTCTAGCGCTGTATGTGTAGCCCCTGAATGACACGTGACATAACATACCTTCTAGCGCTGTATATGTAGCCCCTGAATGACACGTGGCATAACATACCTTCTAGCACTGTATGTGTAGCCCCTGAATGACACGTGACATAACATACCTTCTAGCGCTGTATGTGTAGCCCCTGAATGACACGTGGCATAACATACCTTCTAGCACTGTATGTGTAGCCCCTGAATGACACGTGACATAACATACCTTCTAGAACTATATGTGTAGCCCTTGAATGACACGTGACATAACATACCTTCTAGCGCTGTATGTGTAGCCCCTGAATTAAAGGTGACATAACATACCTTCTAGCGCTGTATGTGTAGCCCCTGAATGACACGTGACATAACATACCTTCTAGCACTGTATGTGTAGCCCCTGAATGACATGTGACATAACATACCTTCTAGCACTGTATGTGTAGCCCCTGAATGACACGTGACATAACATACCTTCTAGCGCTGTATGTGTAGCCCCTGAATGACACGTGACATAACATACCTTCTAGCACTGTATGTGTAGCCCCTGAATGACACGTGACATAACATACCTTCTAGCGCTGTATGTGTAGCCCCTGAATGACACGTGACATAACATACCTTCTAGGGCTGTATGTGTAGCCCCTGAATGACACGTGACATAACATACCTTCTAGGGCTGTATGTGTAGCCCCTGAATGACACGTGACATAACATACCTTCTAGCACTGTATGTGTAGCCCCTGAATGACACGTGACATAACATACCTTCTAGCGATGTATGTGTAGCCCCTGAATGACACGTGACATAACATACCTTCTAGCGCTGTATGTGTAGCCCCTGAATGACACGTGACATAACATACCTTCTAGCACTGTATGTGTAGCCCCTGAATGACACGTGACATAACATACCTTCTAGCGCTGTATCTGATTGGTCATGATCTGAACACTAGAGAGTATGGCAAGTCACGTGTTACATGTTTGTATGTGTAGCCCCTGAATGACACGTGACATAACATACCTTCTAGCGCTGTATGTGTAGCCCCTGAATGACACGTGACATAACATACCTTCTAGCGCTGTATGTGTAGCCCCTGAATGACACGTGACATAACATACCTTCTAGCGCTGTATGTGTAGCCCCTGAATGACACGTGACATAACATACCTTCTAGCGCTGTCTGTGTAGCCCCTGAATGACACGTGGCATAACATACCTTCTAGCGCTGTATGTGTAGCCCCTGAATGACACGTGACATAACATACCTTCTAGTGCTGTATGTGTAACCCCTGAATAACACGTGACATAACATACCTTCTAGCACTGTATGTGTAGCCCCTGTATGACACGTGACATAACATACCTTCTAGCACTGTATGTGTAGCCCCTGTATGACACGTGACATAACATACCTTCTAGTGCTGTATGTGTAGCCCCTGAATGACACGTGACATAACATACCTTCTAGCACTGTATGTGTAGCCCCTGAATGACACGTGACATAACATACCTTCTAGCGCTGTATGAGTAGCCCCTGAATGACACGTGATATAATATACCTTCTAGCGCTGTATGTGTAGCCCCTGAAAGACACGTGACATAAAATACCTTCTAGCGCTGTATGTGTAGCCCCTGAATGACACGTGACATAACATACCTTCTAGCACTGTATGTGTAGCCCCTGAATGACACGTGACATAACATACCTTCTAGCGCTGTATGTGTAGCCCCTGAATGACACATGACATAACATACCTTCTAGCGCTGTCTGTGTAGCCCTAGAATGACAAGTGACATAACATACCTTCTAGCGCTGTATGTGTAGCCCCTGAATTACAGGTGACATAACATACCGTCTAGCGCTGTATGTGTATCCCCTGAATGACACGTGACATAAAATACCGTCTAGCGCTGTATGTGTAGCCCCTGAATGACACGTGACATAACATACCTTCTAGCGCTGTATGTGTAGCCCCTGAATGACACGTGACATAACATACCTTCTAGCACTGTATGTGTAGCCCCTGAATGACACGTGACATAACATACCTTCTAGCGCTGTATGTGTAGCCCCTGAATGACACGTGACATAACATACCTTCTAGGGCTGTATGTGTAGCCCCTGAATGACACGTGACATAACATACCTTCTAGCACTGTATGTGTAGCCCCTGAATGACACGTGACATAACATACCTTCTAGCGATGTATGTGTAGCCCCTGAATGACACGTGACATAACATACCTTCTAGCGCTGTATGTGTAGCCCCTGAATGACACGTGACATAACATACCTTCTAGCACTGTATGTGTAGCCCCTGAATGACACGTGACATAACATACCTTCTAGCGCTGTATCTGATTGGTCATGATCTGAACACTAGAGAGTATGGCAAGTCACGTGTTACATGTTTGTATGTGTAGCCCCTGAATGACACGTGACATAACATACCTTCTAGCGCTGTATGTGTAGCCCCTGAATGACACGTGACATAACATACCTTCTAGCGCTGTATGTGTAGCCCCTGAATGACACGTGACATAACATACCTTCTAGCGCTGTATGTGTAGCCCCTGAATGACACGTGACATAACATACCTTCTAGCGCTGTCTGTGTAGCCCCTGAATGACACGTGGCATAACATACCTTCTAGCGCTGTATGTGTAGCCCCTGAATGACACGTGACATAACATACCTTCTAGTGCTGTATGTGTAACCCCTGAATAACACGTGACATAACATACCTTCTAGCACTGTATGTGTAGCCCCTGTATGACACGTGACATAACATACCTTCTAGCACTGTATGTGTAGCCCCTGTATGACACGTGACATAACATACCTTCTAGTGCTGTATGTGTAGCCCCTGAATGACACGTGACATAACATACCTTCTAGCACTGTATGTGTAGCCCCTGAATGACACGTGACATAACATACCTTCTAGCGCTGTATGAGTAGCCCCTGAATGACACGTGATATAATATACCTTCTAGCGCTGTATGTGTAGCCCCTGAAAGACACGTGACATAAAATACCTTCTAGCGCTGTATGTGTAGCCCCTGAATGACACGTGACATAACATACCTTCTAGCATTGTATGTGTAGCCCCTGAATGACACGTGACATAACATACCTTCTAGCGCTGTATGTGTAGCCCCTGAATGACACATGACATAACATACCTTCTAGCGCTGTCTGTGTAGCCCTAGAATGACAAGTGACATAACATACCTTCTAGCGCTGTATGTGTAGCCCCTGAATTACAGGTGACATAACATACCGTCTAGCGCTGTATGTGTATCCCCTGAATGACACGTGACATAAAATACCGTCTAGCGCTGTATGTGTAGCCCCTGAATGACACGTGACATAACATACCTTCTAGCGCTGTATGTGTAGCCCCTGAATGACACGTGACATAACATACCTTCTAGCGCTGTCTGTGTAGCCCCTGAATGACACGTGGCATAACATACCTTCTAGCGCTGTATGTGTAGCCCCTGAATGACACGTGACATAACATACCTTCTAGTGCTGTATGTGTAACCCCTGAATGACACGTGACATAACATACCTTCTAGCACTGTATGTGTAGCCCCTGAATGACACGTGACATAACATACCTTCTAGCGCTGTATGAGTAGCCCCTGAATGACACGTGATATAATATACCTTCTAGCGCTGTATGTGTAGCCCCTGAAAGACACGTGACATAACATACCTTCTAGCGCTGTATGTGTAGCCCCTGAATGACAAGTGACATAACATACCTTCTAGCATTGTATGTGTAGCCCCTGAATGACACGTGACATAACATACCTTCTAGCGCTGTATGTGTAGCCCCTGAATGACACATGACATAACATACCTTCTAGCGCTGTCTGTGTAGCCCCTGAATGACAAGTGACATAACATACCTTCTAGCGCTGTATGTGTAGCCCCTGAATTACAGGTGACATAACATTCCGTCTAACGCTGTATGTGTATCCCCTGAATGACACGTGACATAAAATACCGTCTAGCGCTGTATGTGTAGCCCCTGAATGACACGTGACATAACATACCTTCTAGCGCTGTATGTGTAGCCCCTGAATGACATGTGACATAACATACCTTCTAGCGCTGTATGTGTAGCCCCTGAATGACACGTGACATAACATACCTTCTAGCGCTGTATGTGTAGCCCCTGAATGACATGTGACATAACATACCTTCTAGTGCTGTATGTGTAGCCCCTGAATGACACGTGACATAACATACCTTCTAGCACTGTATGTGTAGCCCCTGTATGACACGTGACATAACATACCTTCTAGCACTGTATGTGTAGCCCCTGAATGACATGTGACATAACATACCTTCTAGCACTGTATGTGTAGTCCCTGTATGACACGTGACATAACATGCCTTCTAGCACTGTATGTGTAGCCCCTGTATGACACGTGACATAACATGCCTTCTAGCACTGTATGTGTAGCCCCTGTATGACATGTGACATAACATACCTTCTAGCGCTGTATGTGTAGCCCCTGTATGACACGTGACATAACATACCTTCTAGCACTGTATGTGTAGCCCCTGTATGACACGTGACATAACATACCTTCTAGCACTGTATGTGTAGCCCCTGTATGACACGTGACATAACATACCTTCTAGCACTGTATGTGTAGAACCTGAATGACATGTGACATAACATACCTTCTAGCGCTGTATGTGTAGCCCCTGAATGACACGTGACATAACATACCTTCTAGCGCTGTTTGTTTAGCCCCTGTATGACACGTGACATAACATACCTTCTAGCACTGTATGTGTAGCCCCTGAATGACACGTGACATAACATACCTTCTAGCGCTGTATGTGTAGCCCCTGAATGACACGTGACATAACATACCTTCTAGCACTGTATGTGTAGCCCCTGAATGACACTTGACATAACATACCTTCTAGCGCTGTATCTGATTGGTCATGATCTGAACACTAGACAGTATGGTAAGTCACGTGTTACATGTTTGTATGTGTAGCCCCTGAATGACACATGACATAACATACCTTCTAGCGCTGTATGTGTAGCCCCTGAATGACACGTGACATAACATACCTTCTAGCACTGTATGTGTAGCCCCTGAATGACACGTCACATAACATACCTTCTAGCGCTGTATGTGTAGCCCCTGAATGACACGTGACATAACATACCTTCTAGCGCTGTCTGTGTAGCCCCTGAATGACACGTGACATAACATACCTTCTAGCGATGTATGTGTAGCCCCTGAATGACACGTGACATAACATACCTTCTAGCGCTGTATGTGTAGCCCCTGAATGACACGTGACATAACATACCTTCTAGCACTGTATGTGTAGCCCCTGAATGACACGTGACATAACATACCTTCTAGCGCTGAATGTGTAGCCCCTGAATCACACGTGACATAACATACCTTCTAGCGCTGTATGTGTAGCCCCTGAATGACACGTGACATAACATACCTTCTAGCGCTGTATGTGTAGCCCCTGAATGACACGTGACATAACATACCTTCTAGTGCTGTATGTGTAGCCCCTGAATGACACGTGACATAACATACCTTCTAGCACTGTATGTGTAGCCCCTGTAGGACACGTGACATAACATACCTTCTAGCACTGTATGTGTAGCCCCTGTATGACACGTGACATAACATACCTTCTAGCACTGTATGTTTAGCCCCTGTATGACACGTGACATAACATACCTTCTAGCGCTGTATGTGTAGCCCCTGTATGACACGTGACATAACATACCTTCTAGCACTGTATGTGTAGCCCCTGTATGACACGTGACATAACATACCTTCTAGCACTGTATGTGTAGCCCCTGTATGACACGTGACATAACATACCTTCTAGCGCTGTATGTGTAGCCCCTGAATGACACGTGACATAACATACCTTCTAACGCTGTTTGTGTAGCCCCTGTATGACACGTGACATAACATACCTTCTAGCACTGTATGTATAGCCCCTGAATGACACGTGACATAACATACCTTCTAGCTCTGTATGTGTAGCCCCTGAATGTAACGTGACATAACATACCTTCTAGCACTGTATGTGTAGCCCCTGTATGACACGTGACATAACATACCTTCTAGCACTGTATGTGTAGCCCCTGAATGACACGTGACATAACATACCTTCTAGCACTGTATGTGTAGCCCCTGAATGACACGTGACATAACATACCTTCTAGCGCTGTATGTGTAGCCCCTGAATGACACGTGACATAACATACCTTCTAGTGCTGTATGTGTAGCCCCTGAATTACATGTGACATAACATACCTTCTAGCACTGTATGTGTAGCCCCTGAATGACACGTGACATAACATACCTTCTAGCACTGTATGTGTAGCCCCTGAATTACATGTGACATAATATACCTTCTAGCGCTGTATGTGTAGCCCCTGAATGACACGTGACATAACATGCCTTCTAGCGCTGTATGTGTAGCCCCTGAATTACATGTGATATAACATACCTTCTAGCGCTGTATGTGTAGTCCCTGAATGACACGTGACATAACATACCTTCTAGCTCTGTATGTGTAGCCCCTGTATGACACGTGACATAACATACCTTCTAGCACTGTATGTGTAGCCCCTGAATGACATGTGACATAACATACCTTCTAGCACTGTATGTGTAGCCCCTGTATGACACGTGACATAACATACCTTCTAGCACTGTATGTGTAGCCCCTGTATGACACGTGACATAACATACCTTCTAGCGCTGTATGTGTAGCCCCTGTATGACACGTGACATAACATACCTTCTAGCACTGTATGTGTAGCCCCTGTATGACACGTGACATAACATACCTTCTAGCACTGTATGTGTAGCCCCTGTATGACACGTGACATAACATACCTTCTAGCACTGTATGTGTAGCCCCTGAATGACATGTGACATAACATACCTTCTAGCGCTGTATGTGTAGCTCCTGAATGACACGTGACATAACATACCTTCTAGCACTGTATGTGTAGCCCCTGTATGACATGTGACATAACATACCTTCTAGCACTGTATGTGTAGCCCCTGTAGGACACGTGACATAACATACCTTCTAGCACTGTATGTGTAGCCCCTGTAGGACACGTGACATAACATACCTTCTAGCACTGTATGTGTAGCCCCTGTATGACACGTGACATAACATACCTTCTAGCACTGTATGTTTAGCCCCTGTATGACACGTGACATAACATACCTTCTAGCGCTGTATGTGTAGCCCCTGTATGACACGTGACATAACATACCTTCTAGCACTGTATGTGTAGCCCCTGTATGACACGTGACATAACATACCTTCTAGCACTGTATGTGTAGCCCCTGTATGACACGTGACATAACATACCTTCTAGCACTGTATGTTTAGCCCCTGTATGACACGTGACATAACATACCTTCTAGCGCTGTATGTGTAGCCCCTGTATGACACGTGACATAACATACCTTCTAGCACTGTATGTGTAGCCCCTGTATGACACGTGACATAACATACCTTCTAGCACTGTATGTGTAGCCCCTGTATGACACGTGACATAACATACCTTCTAGCGCTGTATGTGTAGCCCCTGAATGACACGTGACATAACATACCTTCTAACGCTGTTTGTGTAGCCCCTGTATGACACGTGACATAACATACCTTCTAGCACTGTATGTATAGCCCCTGAATGACACGTGACATAACATACCTTCTAGCTCTGTATGTGTAGCCCCTGAATGTAACGTGACATAACATACCTTCTAGCACTGTATGTGTAGCCCCTGTATGACACGTGACATAACATACCTTCTAGCACTGTATGTGTAGCCCCTGAATGACACGTGACATAACATACCTTCTAGCACTGTATGTGTAGCCCCTGAATGACACGTGACATAACATACCTTCTAGCGCTGTATGTGTAGCCCCTGAATGACACGTGACATAACATACCTTCTAGTGCTGTATGTGTAGCCCCTGAATTACATGTGACATAACATACCTTCTAGCACTGTATGTGTAGCCCCTGAATGACACGTGACATAACATACCTTCTAGCACTGTATGTGTAGCCCCTGAATTACATGTGACATAATATACCTTCTAGCGCTGTATGTGTAGCCCCTGAATGACACGTGACATAACATGCCTTCTAGCGCTGTATGTGTAGCCCCTGAATTACATGTGATATAACATACCTTCTAGCGCTGTATGTGTAGTCCCTGAATGACACGTGACATAACATACCTTCTAGCTCTGTATGTGTAGCCCCTGTATGACACGTGACATAACATACCTTCTAGCACTGTATGTGTAGCCCCTGAATGACATGTGACATAACATACCTTCTAGCACTGTATGTGTAGCCCCTGTATGACACGTGACATAACATACCTTCTAGCACTGTATGTGTAGCCCCTGTATGACACGTGACATAACATACCTTCTAGCGCTGTATGTGTAGCCCCTGTATGACACGTGACATAACATACCTTCTAGCACTGTATGTGTAGCCCCTGTATGACACGTGACATAACATACCTTCTAGCACTGTATGTGTAGCCCCTGTATGACACGTGACATAACATACCTTCTAGCACTGTATGTGTAGCCCCTGAATGACATGTGACATAACATACCTTCTAGCGCTGTATGTGTAGCTCCTGAATGACACGTGACATAACATACCTTCTAGCACTGTATGTGTAGCCCCTGTATGACATGTGACATAACATACCTTCTAGCACTGTATGTGTAGCCCCTGAATGACACGTGACATAACATACCTTCTTGTGCTGTATGTGTAGCCCCTGAATTACATGTGACAGAACATACCTTCTAGCACTGTATGTGTAGCCCCTGAATGACACGTGACATAACATACCTTCTAGCACTGTATGTGTAGCCCCTGAATTACATGTGACATAACATACCTTCTAGTGCTGTATGTGTAGCCCCTGAATGACACGTGACATAACATACCTTCTAGCGCTGTATGTGTAGCCCCTGAATGACACGTGACATAATATACCTTCTAGCGCTGTATGTGTAGCCCCTGAATTACATGTGACATAACATACCTTCTAGTGCTGTATGTGTAGCCCCTGAATGACACGTGACATAACATACCTTCTAGCGCTGCATCTGATTGGTGAAGCTCACCTTCAAAATATTTTGTAAAAATGTATAAAAGTTGAAGAAGTGGCGGTTTCTAACCTCAGTGCTGGGGTTACAGGAAGACAGGAACAGTATATTATTTATATAATAAAGTACACATAATACTGTGAGATTTATTTGTCTTTTTATTCAGGCAGCATAGCAGCCCTGCTTCTGAACACAACAGACTAGATTATAGGAAACTATTTGTAGATGTTCTTTCATTGACTTTTCTTCTGATCCTTTGTTCTATAATCCCTCTGTAAGGTCATGATATATGTTTTACTCAAGTGCGGCCCTAGTGCTAGCTCTTTCCTGAAAGCATTAGAGACTGGGAGAGACAGAAAAGTAAAGCTACAGGTATGACGACCATAAGCAGAATATAGTGAGAGATGCAGACTCTGCATTAATAAAATATATACATAGAAAGAGCTTTACAGATATTAAATGATTCCAGAACTTTACTATCTTAAGCACAACATGACCATCAATTTCAAATCACAAACGTTTATATTTCATAACTCACCTACTTTTACGGTACAACGATTTTTCTGATCACAATAAAATTATAATTTATATTGCGAAGATGACGTCATTACATCCAACCCTCTAATATAGGCCGTGCACTACCAAACTCAATCGCCAATCCTATTGGAATTTTGTGCATCTCTTTAAGTGGCAATGTTGTCACCAGGCACTTGTGCATTGCGATCGGTTGTCTCGTGCATGCGCATATACGATGTTTAATAGCACACTTACTCATACAATGTTATTGGAATGACGAGTACAGAATATTGCGCATGCGCATAGCGGCAATACTCCACCATTTTCATAACCTGGGTTATCGGTCAGGATTGGAGGATGAAAAAGTCTATACGGCAGTGGGTTCGGAAATGGATCCATTTTCGATATTGGATTTTGTAAAAAGGGTAATACTTTGAAACGCAATGCCAATTAGAAAGCAATGTAAAATATATTAATTTTGCAATCACAGATACATTTTTCATGGTTTTGTGTCCCTTTAAGTCCACTGTCTGCCCTTGTGTGGGGTGAGTAAGGTGCAATTAGCCATCTGCAGTTATCACTGCACAAGAATTTACTTCTGCAGCCCCGCCCTTAGGTCGCATACAACCAATTGAGCAAGAGCAGTGCTTTTCAATCATTCTGAAAGCATTTATCCAGGATGAATTAAGTCCTTCACTCTCTCTAACCAACTATTTAAACAGGAAACAGCAAGAGAAATCAACCTCATTGATGTGGGTGAGAGAGATAAATACTGTAGCTAGTTTGCTCACTGATCCACTCACACAACTATAACTTTTCTACTAATGCTTATTGGCTAATAGGTAATTTTTACTAACGCTCATTGGTTGATTGGTACAATGATCATTCATGGGAATACACATCTGATAGTTTCCATTTACATTTATTTCCTATTTTTTTTCAGACAAAGGACACCTATTTTATATCTGTTCTTTTATATGCTCCTTTGAGTCCCATGCTCAGTTGTGTAAAGCTGTTACAATTATCACTGTGCATTTATACAATAGAGTAAAATACCAAAAATAGGGACCACTGTGAATACAATTTGCATATCATCACCCAGAATCCCTAGCTCATAAACACATTGGTCTATGAAAAGCACAGAGCAAAAAGGATTGATGATTTCTATAGATAGGAAAAAATTAAATTGTGATTTTATTGTTCCTTTACTAAGGGCTAGATTACTAGTGGAGCACTATCGTTTGTGCGCAAGTGATATTCGCTTTTATCAGCTTTTTGTGCGTCACGAATAGCACACGTATTATAAGATGAAAATAAATGTGTTGGCTTGAGCGCAATCACAATTTACGCTCATCGGCTTGAAAGCTTGCAGAAAGAGTAGGGAAAGAAAAAAAGTAAATGTATGCTTACCTGATAAATTAATTTCTTCTACGATATGACGAGTCCACGGATTTCATCCTTACTTGTGGGATTTATCCTCCTGCTAACAGGAAGTGGCAAAGAGCACCACAGCAGAGCTGTATATATAGCTCCTCCCTCCTTTCCACCCCCAGTCATTTGACCAAAGTTAGGAAGAGAAAGGAAAAGCTAAAGGTGCAGAGGTGACTTAAGTTTACAAAAAATATATAACCTAAATCTGTCTTAAAAAATGACAGAGAGGGCCGTGGACTTGTCATATCGTAGAAGAAATTAATTTATCAGGTAAGCATAAATTTACTTTTCTTCTACAAGATATGATGAGTCCACGGATTTCATCCTTACTTGTGGGATACAATACCAAAGCTACAGGACACGGATGAAAGGGTGAGACAAGACAGAGACCTAAACAGAAGGCACCACTGCTTGAAGAACCTTTCTCCCAAAACCAGCCTCAGAAGAAGCAAATTCAAAATTTGGAAAAAGTGTGAAGAGACGACCAAGTTGCAGCCTTGCAAATCTGTTCAAAAGAAGCATCGTTTTTAAATGCCCATGAGAAAGCCACAGCCCTAGTAGAATGAGCCGTAATTCTTTCAGGAGGCTGCTGTCCAGCAGTTTCATACGCCAGACGGATGATACTCTTCAGCCAAAAAGAAAGAGAGGTAGCCGTAGCTTTCTGACCCCTACGCTTTCCAGAATAAACAATGAATAATGAAGATGATTGATGGAAATCCTTAGTCGCCTGCAAGTAAAACTTCAAGGCACGGACCACGTCCAGGTTATGCAACTTACGCTCCTTCTTAGAAGAAGGATTAGGACATAATGAAGGAACAACGATTTCCTGATTAATATTCTTATTAGAAACAACCTTAGAAAGGAAACCAGGTTTGGTACGTAAAACCACCTTATCAGAATGGAAGATAAGATAAGGTGAATCACATTGTAACACTGAAAACTCAGAAACTCTACGAGCAGAAGAAATATCAACCAAAAACAAAACTTTCCAAGATAACAGCTTAAAATCTATGGAATGCATAGGTTCAAACAGAACCCCTTGAAGAACATTAAGAACTAAATTCAAACTCCAGGGCGGAGCAATTGGTCTAAACACAGGCTTAATTCTGGTTAAAGCCTGACAAAAAGACTGAACGTCTGGAACATCTGCCAAACGTTTGTGAAGTAAAATTGATATAGCAGAGATCTGTCCCTTTAAGGAACTCGCTGATAACCCTTTCTCCAATAATTCTTGGAGAAAAGACAGAATCTTGGGAATCCTAACCCTTGTAGCCCTTGGATTCCCACCAAAAAAGATATTTACGCCATATCTTATGATAGATCTTTCTAGTGACATGCTTACGTGCCTGAATCAAAGTATCAATGACCGCATCAGAGAAACCCCGCTTAGATAAAATCAAGCGTTCAATCTCCAAGCAGTCAGCTGCAGAGAAATTAGATTTGGATGTTGGAAAGGACCCTGAATGAGAAGGTCCTGTCTCACTGGGAGTTTTCACTGAGGCAGAGAGGACATGTCCACTAGATCTGCATACCAAGTCCTGCGTGGCCACGCAGGTGCAATTAGGATTACCAAAGCTCTCTCCTGTTTGATCCGAGCAATCATCCGGGGAAGGAGAGGAAACGGTGGAAACACATAAGCTAGGTTGAATGACCAAGGCACTGCCAAGGCATCTACTAGTTCGGCCTGAGGATCCCTCGACCTGGATCCGTATCTTGGGAGCTTGGCATTCTGTCGAGATGCCATCAGATCCAATTCCGGTCCGCCCCATCGGAGAATCAGTGAGGCAAATACCTCCGGATGGAGTTCCCACTCCCCCGGATGAAAAGTCTGGCGGCTTAAATAGCCCGCTTCCCAGTTGTCCACTCCTGGGAAGTAGATTGCTGACAGATAACAAGAGTGGGTTTCCACCCATCAAATTATTTTGGATACTTCTGTCATTGCTAAGGAACTCCTCTTTCCTCCCTGATGATTGATGTAAGCTACAGTTGTGATGTTGTCCGACTGGAATCTGATGAATTTGGCCGAAGCCAACTGAGGCCATGCCTGAAGCGCATTGAATATTGCTCTCAATTCCAGAATATTGATTGGAAGTAGAGACTCCACCTGAGTCCATACACCCTGAGCCTTCAGGGAATTCCAGTCTGCACCCCAGCCCAGTAGACTGGCGTCCGTTGTCATTATCACCCACGAGGGTCTGCGGAAACACGTCCCTTGGGACAGATGATCCGGCGACAACCACCAAAGAAGAGAGTCGCTGGTCTCTTGATCCAGATTTATCGGAGGAGATAAATTTGCATAGTCTCAATTCCGCTGTCCGAGCATGCACAGTTGCAGTGGTCTGAGATGAAACTGAGCAAACGGAATGATGTCCATTGCCACCACTATCAATCCAATTACAGCCATACACTGAGCCACTGATGGCCGAGGATTGGACTGAAGGGCTCGGCATGTATTTAGAATCTTTGACTTTCTGACCTCCGTCAGAAAAAATTTAATGTCTATAGAATCTATCAGAGTTCCCAAGAAGAGAACCCTTGTTCGTGGAATTAGTGAACTCTTTTCTAGGTTCACCTTCCATCCGTGAGTTCTCAGAAAGGACAACACTGTGTCTGTATGAGATTTCGTCAGATGATAAGTGGACGCCTGAATCAAAATATCATCCAGATAAGGCTTCACTGCTATGCCCCGCGGCCTGAGAACCACCAGAAGGGACCCTAGAACCTTCATGAAGATCCTGGGTGCTGTGGCCAACCTGAAGGGAAGAGCCACGAACTGAAAATGTTTGTCCAGGAAGGCAAACCTTAGGAACTGATGATGATCCTTGTGGATAGGAATATGAAGGTATGCATCCTTCAAGTCCACGGCAGTTATATATTGACCCTCCTGGATCATTGGTAAAATTGTTCGGATGGTCTCCATCTTGAAGGATGGAACTCTGAGAAACTTGTTTAGACTCTTGAGGTCTAAAATAGGTCTGAACGTTCCCTCTTTTTTGGGAACCATGAAAAGATTTGAGTAAAATCCCTGTACCTGTTCCAATATTGGAACGGGACGAATTACTCCCATAGTGGAGAGGTCTTTTACACAAAGTAAGAATGCCTCTCTGTTTATCTGGTTTACAGACAATCGTGAAAGAAGAAATCTCCCTCTTGGGAGAAAATTTTTTAATTCCAGTTGATACCCGTGGGTCACGATTTCCAGTGCCCAGGGGTCCTGAACATCTCTTGCCCAAGCCTGGGCAAAGAAAGAAAGTCTGCCCCCTACTAGATCCGGTCCCGGACCGGGGGCCGTCCCTTCATGCTGTCTTTGTAGCAGCAGCGGGCTTCTTCAGTTGTTTACCCTTGTTCCAAGCCTAGTTGGGTCTCCAGACAGACTTAGCCTGAGCAAAATTCCCTTCCTGCTTTGTGGAGGAAGAGGAGGAAGAGGGTACTCCTTTAAAATTCCGAAAAGAACAAAAATGATTTTGTTTACCCCTCATCTTAACAGACTTATCCTGAGGTAGAGTGTGACCTTTACCTCGAGTAATGTCAGAAATGATTTCCTTCAAATCAGGCCCGAATAGTGTCTTACCCTTGAAATGAATAGCCAAGAGCTTTAATTTAGATGACACATCAGCAGACCACGATTTTAACCATAATGCTCTATGCGCTAAAATGGCAAATCCTGCATTTTTCACCACCAACTTAGCAATTTGAAAGGCGGCATCTGTAATAAAAGAACTAGCTAGCTTGAGAGCCTTAATTCTATCTAAAATATCCTCTAAAGGGGTCTCAAACTTCAGAGACTCTTCTAGAGCATCAAACCAGAAAGCCGCTGCAGTAGTAATTGGAACAATGCAGGCTGTTGGTTGTAAAAGGAAACCCTGATGAATAAATAATTTCTTTAGAAGACCCTCAAACTTCTTATCCATAGGGTCTTTGAAAGCACAACTGTCTTCAATAGGAATAGTTGTACGCTTAGCCAGGGTAGATATAGCTCCCTCCACCTTAGGGAGAGTCTGCCAAGAGTCCCGAATGGTGTCTGATATGGGATACATTTTCTTAAAATTAGGAGGGGGAGAGAACGGTATACCCGGTCTGTCCCACTCCTTCTTAATAATCTCTGAGATTCTCTTAGGAACCGGAAAAACATCAGTGTAAGCGGGTACTTCTAGATATTTATCCATTTTACACAATTTCTCTATCCTGCAGAGTAAAAGAATTAGACGCGGTTGAGGAACCCTGCGTCGCTTGGGTGGGCGTTAAAGTTTGTGACACTTGGGGAGAATTAGGCGGCATATCCTGATTCTCTTCAGACTGAGAATCATCCTTAGGCACACTTTATTTACATAATATATGCTTTTTACATTGTAAGGCTCTTTCAGTGCAAGAGGTACACAAAGTGTACCACAATGGCCTCTAAACACATAGAACAAGGAGTTTCCTCAAGTTCAGACATGTTAAACAGACTAGCAATAGCCACAATAGTCGTTAAAAACCTCAAAAAAAATCTTTTGAAAAAAATGTACTGAGCCTTTAAGAAATAAAAGCGCAACAATTTTTCTGCACTGTTCAAAAAACGATTTCTTATTACTAATAAATCATTGAAAACAGTTTAATTTTGCCAAAAATTATTGCACCACTTAAGTAAAGGTTACATCACCCTTCAAAGAGACATTTTATATTGAAAAATAAACTTTAATAACAAAAACAGCCCCTGCACCTCGCCACAGCTCTGCTGTGGTGCCTACCTGCCCTCAGGGTACACAAGATTGACTCGACAATGATCCGGTGGCTGAAAATCAACTGGAGGCCCCACCGGAGCTAGTGCCTGCTGCCTTCTAGCGAAGAGAAAACTGCGCGTCTAAGTGCACAAAATAGGCCCCGCCCACCATGGGAGTCACACTCACAGACTCCATAACCGCATGGGAAGCGTTCTTTTAAAGCCATGTGGCCCCCTCACACAAACTTAACGTTTTATGCCAAATAATAAAATTATAAAAAGTGTCACAGCTGCCTCTCCCCCTTAGATAATCTCATGCTGCCTTTGTAGCTCATTGTCAAGCCCCAATTTGAAATACTTAAGCATAGTAATTCAATGTGTATATAACATAGTAAAATTCAGTAACACCATAATCATACCGGTCTACTGCTTACCCCTTCCCTTACAGGGAATAAAGTCAGCCATTTCTAATATATCAAGTCTCCTCAGAAATAAAGAGCTGAACATACCTCAATGCTGCTTGTAGCATGAAACCGTTCTCCACACTGAAGATTTCTCTTGCACTACCTTCAGAAGCTCTGTGGGAACCGAAATGGATCTTAGTAACGTCTGCTAAGATCATCAACCTCAGG